>NC_053394.1:434226645-434310844 GCF_905171765.1 Bufo bufo | reverse complement strand
AACATCTATTCTATAACACTGGTCCCTATCTGCAGTCTGGCAGAGTCTCTCCTACATAAGTACTAACAAATACATACAAGGCCGTCCATAACCTGTCCCCTCCCTACATCTCTGAGCTACTTTCCCGATACACCCCCACACGCACTCTCCGATCCTCACAAGACCTCCTTCTCTCCTCTCCTCTTATCGCCTCTTCCCACAAATTCCCAAGATTTCTCCCGTGCATCCCCCATACTTTGGAACTCGCTACCCGAACATATCAGACTCTCACCCACAGTGGAATCCTTCAAAAGAAACCTGAAAACCCACCTCTTCAGACAAGCCTACAACCAGTGACCCTGCTGCCTCCATACCGCCATGACCAACTTCACCCGCACCTACTGTGTCCTTCTCCCATAGCATGTAGATTGTAAGCCCTCACGGGCAGGACCCTATCTCCTTCTGTACCAGTTTGTAACTCGTCTTGTTTATGATTAGTGCAATTGTCTGTATTATGTATGTATACCTCTTCTCATGTACAGCGCTGTGGAATGAATGGCGCTTTAATAATAAATAATAATAATAATACTAAGCACAGGTCCCTATCTGCAGTCTGGCAGAGTCTCTCCTACTAAGGACTGGTCCCTATTTTCAGACCGTTAGAGTCTCTCCTTTTAAACACTGGTCCCTATCTGCAGACTGGTAGAGTCCCTCCTACCAAACACTGGTCCATATCTGCAGATTGGCACAGTCTCTCATACTAAACACTGGTCCTTATCTACAGACTGGCACAGTCTCTCCTACTTAACACAGGTCCCTATCTGCAGTCTGGCAGAGTCCCTCCTGCTAAACACTGGTTCCTATCTACAGACTGGCAGAATCTCTCCTACTAAACACTGGTGCCTATCTGCAGACTGGTAGAGTCTCTCCTACTAAACACTGGTCCCTATCTGCAGTCTGGCAGAGTCCCTCCTGCTAAACACTGGTCCCTATCTGCAGACTGGCAGAGTCCCTCCTACTTAACACTGTTCCCTATCTGCAGACTGGCAGAGTCCCTCCTACTAAACACTGGTCCCTATCTGCAGACTGGCAGAGTTTTTCCTACTAAACACTGGTCCATATCTGCAGACTGGCACAGTCTCTCCTACTAAACACAGGTCCCTATCTGCAGACTGGCAGAGTCCCTCCTACTAAGCACTGGTCCCTATCTGCAGACTGGCAGAGTCCCTCCTACTAAACACTGGTCCCTATCTGCAGACTGGCAGAGTCCCTCCTACTAAACACTGGTCCCTATCTGCAGACGGGCAGAGTCCCTCCTACTAAACACTGGTCCCTATCTGCAGACTGGTAGAGTCTCTCCTACTAAACACTGGTCCCTATCTGCAGACTGGCAGAGTCTCTCCTACTAAACACTGGTCCCTATCTGCAGACTGGCAGAGTCTCTCCTACTAAACACTAGTCCCTATCTGCAGACTGGCAGAGTCTCTCCTACTAAACACTGGTCCCTATCTGCAGACTGGCAGAGTCTCTCCTACTAAACACTGGTCCCTATCTGCAGACTGACAGAGTCTCTCCTACTGAACACTGGTCCCTATCTGCAGACTGGCAGAGTCTCTCCTACTGAACACTGGTCCCTATCTGCAGACTGACAGAGTCTCTCCTACTGAACACTGGTCCCTATCTGCAGACTGGCAGAGTCTCTCCCACTAAACATTGGTCCTTATCTATGGTCTGGTAGAGTCCTTGCTTCTAAACACTAGTCCCTATCTGCAGTCTGGCAGACTCCCTCCTACTAAACATTGGTGCCTAATTGCAGACTGTTAGAGTCTCTCTTTATAAACACTGGTCCTTATCTGCAGTCTGCTAGAGTCTCTCCTACTAAACACTGGTCCCTATGTACAGACTGGTAGAGTCTCTCCTACTTAACACTGGACCCTATCTGCAGTCTGCTAGAGTCTCTCCTACTTAACACTGGACCCTATCTGCAGTCTGGCAGAGTCTCTCCTACTAAACACTGGTCCCTATCTGCAGACTGGCAGAGTCCCTCCTACTAAACACTGGTCCCTATCTGCAGTCTGGTAGAGTCTCTCCTACTAAACACTGGTCCCTATCTGCAGACTGGTAGAGTCTCTCCTACTAAACACTGGTCCCTATCTGCAGTCTGACAGAGTCTCTCCTACTAAACACTGGTCCCTATCTGCAGACTGGTAGAGTCTCTCCTACTAAACACTGGTCCCTATCTGCAGACTGGCAGAGTCCCTCCTACTAAACACTGGTCCCTATCTGCAGACTGGCAGAGTCTCTCCTACTAAACACTGGTCCCTATCTGCAGACTGGCAGAGTCCCTCCTACTAAACACTGGTCCCTATCTGCAGACTGGTAGAGTCTCTCCTACTAAACACTGGTCCCTATCTGCAGACTGGCAGAGTCCCTCCTACTAAACACTGGTCCCTATCTGCAGACTGGTAGAGTCTCTCCTACTAAACACAGGTCCCTATCTGCAGACTGGCAGAGTCCCTCCTACTAAACACTGGTCCCTATCTGCAGACTGGCAGAGTCCCTCCTACTAAACACTGGTCCCTATCTGCAGACTGGTAGAGTCTCTCCTACTAAACACTGGTCCCTATCTGCAGACTGGCAGAGTCTCTCCTACTAAACACTGGTCCCTATCTGCAGACTGGCAGAGTCTCTCCTACTGAACACTGGTCCCTATCTGCAGTCTGGTAGAGTCTCTCCTACTAAACACTGGTCCCTATCTGCAGACTGGTAGAGTCTCTCCTACTAAACACTGGTCCCTATCTGCAGTCTGACAGAGTCTCTCCTACTAAACACTGGTCCCTATCTGCAGAATGGTAGAGTCCCTCCTACTAAACACTGGTCCCTATCTGCAGACTGGCAGAGTCCCTCCTACTAAACACTGGTCCCTATCTGCAGACTGGTAGAGTCCCTCCTACTAAACACTGGTCCCTATCTGCAGACTGGTAGAGTCCCTCCTACTAAACACTGGTCCCTATCTGCAGTCTGACAGAGTCTCTCCTACTAAACACTGGTCCCTATCTGCAGTCTGGTAGAGTCCCTCCTACTAAACACTGGTCCCTATCTGCAGACTGGCACAGTCTCTCCTACTAAACACTGGTCCCTATCTGCAGACTGGTAGAGTCTCTCCTACTTAACACTGGACCCTATCTGCAGACTGGCAGAGTCTCTCCTACTAAACACTGGTCCCTATCTGCAGACTGGCAGAGTCCCTCCTACTAAACACTGGTCCCTATCTGCAGACTGGTAGAGTCTCTCCTACTAAACACAGGTCCCTATCTGCAGACTGGCAGAGTCCCTCCTACTAAACACTGGTCCCTATCTGCAGACTGGCAGAGTCCCTCCTACTAAACACTGGTCCCTATCTGCAGACTGGTAGAGTCTCTCCTACTAAACACTGGTCCCTATCTGCAGACTGGCAGAGTCTCTCCTACTAAACACTGGTCCCTATCTGCAGACTGGCAGAGTCTCTCCTACTGAACACTGGTCCCTATCTGCAGACTGGTAGAGTCTCTCCTACTAAACACTGGTCCCTATCTGCAGTCTGACAGAGTCTCTCCTACTAAACACTGGTCCCTATCTGCAGACTGGTAGAGTCTCTCCTACTAAACACTGGTCCCTATCTGCAGTCTGACAGAGTCTCTCCTACTAAACACTGGTCCCTATCTGCAGAATGGTAGAGTCCCTCCTACTAAACACTGGTCCCTATCTGCAGACTGGCAGAGTCCCTCCTACTAAACACTGGTCCCTATCTGCAGACTGGTAGAGTCCCTCCTACTAAACACTGGTCCCTATCTGCAGACTGGTAGAGTCCCTCCTACTAAACACTGGTCCCTATCTGCAGTCTGACAGAGTCTCTCCTACTAAACACTGGTCCCTATCTGCAGTCTGGTAGAGTCCCTCCTACTAAACACTGGTCCCTATCTGCAGACTGGCACAGTCTCTCCTACTAAACACTGGTCCCTATCTGCAGACTGGTAGAGTCTCTCCTACTTAACACTGGTCCCTATCTGCAGACTGGCAGAGTCTCTCCTACTAAACACTGGTCCCTATCTGCAGACTGGCAGAGTCCCTCCTACTAAACACTGGTCCCTATCTGCAGACTGGTAGAGTCTCTCCTACTAAACACAGGTCCCTATCTGCAGACTGGCAGAGTCCCTCCTACTAAACACTGGTCCCTATCTGCAGACTGGCAGAGTCCCTCCTACTAAACACTGGTCCCTATCTGCAGACTGGTAGAGTCTCTCCTACTAAACACTGGTCCCTATCTGCAGACTGGCAGAGTCTCTCCTACTGAACACTGGTCCCTATCTGCAGTCTGGTAGAGTCTCTCCTACTAAACACTGGTCCCTATCTGCAGTCTGACAGAGTCTCTCCTACTAAACACTGGTCCCTATCTGCAGACTGGCAGAGTCCTTCCTACTAAACACTGGTCCCTATCTGCAGACTGGCAGAGTCTCTCCTACTAAACACTGGTCCCTATCTGCAGACTGGCAGAGTCTCTCCTACTAAACACTGGTCCCTATCTGCAGACTGGTAGAGTCTCTCCTACTAAACACTGGTCCCTATCTGCAGACTGGCAGAGTCCCTCCTACTAAACACTGGTCCCTATCTGCAGACTGGCAGAGTCTCTCCTACTAAACACAGGTCCCTATCTGCAGACTGGCACAGTCTCTCCTACTAAACACTGGTCCCTATCTGCAGACTGGTAGAGTCTCTCCTACTAAACACTGGTCCCTATCTGCAGACTGGCAGAGTCCCTCCTACTAAACACTGGTCCCTATCTGCAGACTGGTAGAGTCTCTCCTACTAAACACAGGTCCCTATCTGCAGACTGGCAGAGTCCCTCCTACTAAACACTGGTCCCTATCTGCAGACTGGCAGAGTCCCTCCTACTAAACACTGGACCCTATCTGCAGACTGGTAGAGTCTCTCCTACTAAACACTGGTCCCTATCTGCAGTCTGGCAGAGTCTCTCCTACTAAACACTGGTCCCTATCTGCAGTCTGGCAGAGTCTCTCCTACTAAACACTGGTCCCTATCTGCAGTCTGGCAGAGTCTCTCCTACTAAACACTGGTCCCTATCTGCAGACTGGTAGAGTCTCTCCTACTAA
Source organism: Bufo bufo (assembly GCF_905171765.1). NCBI lineage: Eukaryota > Metazoa > Chordata > Amphibia > Anura > Bufonidae > Bufo > Bufo bufo. Next base: position 434,305,715 of record NC_053394.1, on the reverse strand, counting down.
ACACTGGTCCCTATCTGCAGTCTGACAGAGTCTCTCCTACTAAACACTGGTCCCTATCTGCAGACTGGTAGAGTCTCTCCTACTAAACACTGGTCCCTATCTGCAGACTGGCAGAGTCCCTCCTACTAAACACTGGTCCCTATCTGCAGACTGGCAGAGTCCCTCCTACTAAACACTGGTCCCTATCTGCAGACTGGTAGAGTCTCTCCTACTAAACACAGGTCCCTATCTGCAGACTGGCAGAGTCTCTCCTACTGAACACTGGTCCCTATATGCAGTCTGACAGAGTCTCTCCTACTAAACACTGGTCCCTATCTGCAGACTGGTAGAGTCTCTCCTACTAAACACTGGTCCCTATCTGCAGACTGGTAGAGTCTCTCCTACTAAACACTGGTCCCTATCTGCAGTCTGGTAGAGTCTCTCCTACTAAACACTGGTCCCTATCTGCAGTCTGACAGAGTCTCTCCTACTAAACACTGGTCCCTATCTGCAGACTGGTAGAGTCTCTCCTACTAAACACTGGTCCCTATCTGCAGACTGGCAGAGTCTCTCCTACTAAACACTGGTCCCTATCTGCAGTCTGACAGAGTCTCTCCTACTAAACACTGGTCCCTATCTGCAGACTGGTAGAGTCTCTCCTACTAAACACTGGTCCCTATCTGCAGACTGGTAGAGTCCCTCCTACTAAACACTGGTCCCTATCTGCAGTCTGACAGAGTCTCTACTACTGAACACTGGTCCCTATCTACAGTATGACAGAGTCTCTCCCACTAAACACTGGTCCTTATCTATGGTCTGGTAGAGTCCTTGCTTCTAAACACTAGTCCCTATCTGCAGTCTGGCAGACTCCCTCCTACTAAACACTGGTCCCTATCTGCAGACTGGCAGAGTCTCTCCTACTAAACACTGGTCCCTATCTGCAGACTGGCAGAGTCTCTCCTACTAAACACTGGTCCCTATCTGCAGACTGGCACAGTCTCTCCTACTAAACACTGGTCCCTATCTGCAGACTGGTAGAGTCTCTCCTACTAAACACTGGTCCCTATCTGCAGACTGGCAGAGTCCCTCCTACTAAACACTGGTCCCTATCTGCAGACTGGTAGAGTCTCTCCTACTAAACACAGGTCCCTATCTGCAGACTGGCAGAGTCCCTCCTACTAAACACTGGTCCCTATCTGCAGACTGGCAGAGTCCCTCCTACTAAACACTGGTCCCTATCTGCAGACTGGTAGAGTCTCTCCTACTAAACACTGGTCCCTATCTGCAGACTGGCAGAGTCTCTCCTACTAAACACTGGTCCCTATCTGCAGTCTGGCAGAGTCTCTCCTACTAAACACTGGTCCCTATCTGCAGACTGACAGAGTCTCTCCTACTGAACACTGGTCCCTATCTGCAGACTGGCAGAGTCTCTCCTACTAAACACTGGTCCCTATCTGCAGTCTGACAGAGTCTCTCCTACTAAACACTGGTCCCTATCTGCAGACTGGTAGAGTCTCTCCTACTAAACACTGGTCCCTATCTGCAGACTGGCAGAGTCCCTCCTACTAAACACTGGTCCCTATCTGCAGACTGGCAGAGTCCCTCCTACTAAACACTGGTCCCTATCTGCAGACTGGTAGAGTCTCTCCTACTAAACACAGGTCCCTATCTGCAGACTGGCAGAGTCTCTCCTACTGAACACTGGTCCCTATATGCAGTCTGACAGAGTCTCTCCTACTAAACACTGGTCCCTATCTGCAGACTGGTAGAGTCTCTCCTACTAAACACTGGTCCCTATCTGCAGTCTGGTAGAGTCTCTCCTACTAAACACTGGTCCCTATCTGCAGACTGGCAGAGTCTCTCCTACTAAACACTGGTTCCTATCTGCAGTCTGACAGAGTCTCTCCTACTAAACACTGGTCCCTATCTGCAGACTGGTAGAGTCTCTCCTACTAAACACTGGTCCCTATCTGCAGACTGGTAGAGTCTCTCCTACTAAACACTGGTCCCTATCTGCAGTCTGACAGAGTCTCTCCTACTAAACACTGGTCCCTATCTGCAGACTGGTAGAGTCTCTCCTACTAAACACTGGCGCCTATTTTCAGACTGGTAGAGTCTCTCCTTTTAAACACAGGTCCCTATCTGCAGTCTGGCAGACTATTTCCTACTAAACACTGGTCCCTATCTGCAGACTGGTAGAGTCTCTCCTACTAAACACTGGTGCCTATTTGCAGACTGGTAGAGTCTCTCCTTTTAAACACTGGTCCATATCTGCAGACTGGCACAGTCTCTCCTACTTCACACTGGTCCCTATCTGCAGTCTCGTAAAGTATCTCCTACTTATCACTGGTCCCTATCTGCAGTCTCGTAAAGTATCTCCTACTTAACACTGGTCCCTATCTGCAGACTGGTAGAGTCTCTCCTACTAAACACTGGTCCCTATCTGCAGACTGGCAGAGTCTCTCCTACTGAACACTGGTCCCTATCTGCAGACTGGTAGAGTCTCTCCTACTAAGCACTGGTTCCTATCTGCAGTCTGGTAGAGTCTCTCCTACTAAACACTGGTCCCTATCTGCAGACTGGTAGAGTCTCTCCTACTAAACACTGGTCCCTATCTGCAGTCTGACAGAGTCTCTCCTACTAAACACTGGTCCCTATCTGCAGACTGGTAGAGTCCCTCCTACTAAACACTGGTCCCTATCTGCAGACTGGCAGAGTCCCTCCTACTAAACACTGGTCCCTATCTGCAGACTGGTAGAGTCTCTCCTACTAAACACTGGTCCCTATCTGCAGTCTGACAGAGTCTCTCCTACTAAACACTGGTCCCTATCTGCAGACTGGTAGAGTCTCTCCTACTAAACACTGGTCCCTATCTGCAGACTGGTAGAGTCTCTCCTACTAAACACTGGTCCCTATCTGCAGTCTGACAGAGTCTCTCCTACTAAACACTGGTCCCTATCTGCAGACTGGTAGAGTCTCTCCTACTAAACACTGGCGCCTATTTTCAGACTGGTAGAGTCTCTCCTTTTAAACACAGGTCCCTATCTGCAGTCTGGCAGAGTCCCTCCTACTTAACACTGGTCCCTATCTGCAGTCTGGCAGACTATTTCCTACTAAACACTGGTCCCTATCTGCAGACTGGTAGAGTCTCTCCTACTAAACACTGGTGCCTATTTGCAGACTGGTAGAGTCTCTCCTTTTAAACACTGGTCCATATCTGCAGACTGGCACAGTCTCTCCTACTTCACACTGGTCCCTATCTGCAGTCTCGTAAAGTATCTCCTACTTATCACTGGTCCCTATCTGCAGTCTCGTAAAGTATCTCCTACTTAACACTGGTCCCTATCTGCAGACTGGTAGAGTCTCTCCTACTAAACACTGGTCCCTATCTGCAGACTGGCAGAGTCTCTCCTACTGAACACTGGTCCCTATCTGCAGACTGGTAGAGTCTCTCCTACTAAGCACTGGTTCCTATCTGCAGTCTGGTAGAGTCTCTCCTACTAAACACTGGTCCCTATCTGCAGACTGGTAGAGTCTCTCCTACTAAACACTGGTCCCTATCTGCAGTCTGACAGAGTCTCTCCTACTAAACACTGGTCCCTATCTGCAGACTGGTAGAGTCCCTCCTACTAAACACTGGTCCCTATCTGCAGACTGGCAGAGTCCCTCCTACTAAACACTGGTCCCTATCTGCAGACTGGTAGAGTCCCTCCTACTAAACACTGGTCCCTATCTGCAGACTGGTAGAGTCCCTCCTACTAAACACTGGTCCCTATCTGCAGTCTGACAGAGTCTCTCCTACTAAACACTGGTCCCTATCTGCAGTCTGGTAGAGTCCCTCCTACTAAACACTGGTCCCTATCTGCAGACTGGCACAGTCTCTCCTACTAAACACTGGTCCCTATCTGCAGACTGGTAGAGTCTCTCCTACTTAACACTGGACCCTATCTGCAGACTGGCAGAGTCTCTCCTACTAAACACTGGTCCCTATCTGCAGACTGGCAGAGTCCCTCCTACTAAACACTGGTCCCTATCTGCAGACTGGTAGAGTCTCTCCTACTAAACACAGGTCCCTATCTGCAGACTGGCAGAGTCCCTCCTACTAAACACTGGTCCCTATCTGCAGACTGGCAGAGTCCCTCCTACTAAACACTGGTCCCTATCTGCAGACTGGTAGAGTCTCTCCTACTAAACACTGGTCCCTATCTGCAGACTGGCAGAGTCTCTCCTACTGAACACTGGTCCCTATCTGCAGTCTGGTAGAGTCTCTCCTACTAAACACTGGTCCCTATCTGCAGTCTGACAGAGTCTCTCCTACTAAACACTGGTCCCTATCTGCAGACTGGCAGAGTCCTTCCTACTAAACACTGGTCCCTATCTGCAGACTGGCAGAGTCTCTCCTACTAAACACTGGTCCCTATCTGCAGACTGGCAGAGTCTCTCCTACTAAACACTGGTCCCTATCTGCAGACTGGTAGAGTCTCTCCTACTAAACACTGGTCCCTATCTGCAGACTGGCAGAGTCCCTCCTACTAAACACTGGTCCCTATCTGCAGACTGGCAGAGTCTCTCCTACTAAACACTGGTACCTATCTGCAGACTGGCAGAGTCTCTCCTACTAAACACAGGTCCCTATCTGCAGACTGGCACAGTCTCTCCTACTAAACACTGGTCCCTATCTGCAGACTGGTAGAGTCTCTCCTACTAAACACTGGTCCCTATCTGCAGACTGGCAGAGTCCCTCCTACTAAACACTGGTCCCTATCTGCAGACTGGTAGAGTCTCTCCTACTAAACACAGGTCCCTATCTGCAGACTGGCAGAGTCCCTCCTACTAAACACTGGTCCCTATCTGCAGACTGGCAGAGTCCCTCCTACTAAACACTGGTCCCTATCTGCAGACTGGTAGAGTCTCTCCTACTAAACACTGGTCCCTATCTGCAGACTGGTAGAGTCTCTCCTACTAAACACTGGTCCCTATCTGCAGTCTGACAGAGTCTCTCCTACTAAACACTGGTCCCTATCTGCAGACTGGTAGAGTCTCTCCTACTAAACACTGGTCCCTATCTGCAGACTGGCAGAGTCCCTCCTACTAAACACTGGTCCCTATCTGCAGACTGGCAGAGTCCCTCCTACTAAACACTGGTCCCTATCTGCAGACTGGTAGAGTCTCTCCTACTAAACACAGGTCCCTATCTGCAGACTGGCAGAGTCTCTCCTACTGAACACTGGTCCCTATATGCAGTCTGACAGAGTCTCTCCTACTAAACACTGGTCCCTATCTGCAGACTGGTAGAGTCTCTCCTACTAAACACTGGTCCCTATCTGCAGACTGGTAGAGTCTCTCCTACTAAACACTGGTCCCTATCTGCAGTCTGGTAGAGTCTCTCCTACTAAACACTGGTCCCTATCTGCAGACTGGCAGAGTCTCTCCTACTAAACACTGGTCCCTATCTGCAGTCTGACAGAGTCTCTCCTACTAAACACTGGTCCCTATCTGCAGACTGGTAGAGTCTCTCCTACTAAACACTGGTCCCTATCTGCAGACTGGTAGAGTCCCTCCTACTAAACACTGGTCCCTATCTGCAGTCTGACAGAGTCTCTCCTACTGAACACTGGTCCCTATCTACAGTATGACAGAGTCTCTCCCACTAAACACTGGTCCTTATCTATGGTCTGGTAGAGTCCTTGCTTCTAAACACTAGTCCCTATCTGCAGTCTGGCAGACTCCCTCCTACTAAACACTGGTCCCTATCTGCAGACTGGCAGAGTCTCTCCTACTAAACACTGGTCCCTATCTGCAGACTGGCAGAGTCTCTCCTACTAAACACAGGTCCCTATCTGCAGACTGGCACAGTCTCTCCTACTAAACACTGGTCCCTATCTGCAGACTGGTAGAGTCTCTCCTACTAAACACTGGTCCCTATCTGCAGACTGGCAGAGTCCCTCCTACTAAACACTGGTCCCTATCTGCAGACTGGTAGAGTCTCTCCTACTAAACACAGGTCCCTATCTGCAGACTGGCAGAGTCCCTCCTACTAAACACTGGTCCCTATCTGCAGACTGGCAGAGTCCCTCCTACTAAACACTGGTCCCTATCTGCAGACTGGTAGAGTCTCTCCTACTAAACACTGGTCCCTATCTGCAGACTGGCAGAGTCTCTCCTACTAAACACTGGTCCCTATCTGCAGTCTGGCAGAGTCTCTCCTACTAAACACTGGTCCCTATCTGCAGACTGGTAGAGTCTCTCCTACTAAACACTGGTCCCTATCTGCAGTCTGACAGAGTCTCTCCTACTAAACACTGGTCCCTATCTGCAGACTGGTAGAGTCTCTCCTACTAAACACTGGTCCCTATCTGCAGACTGGCAGAGTCCCTCCTACTAAACACTGGTCCCTATCTGCAGACTGGCAGAGTCCCTCCTACTAAACACTGGTCCCTATCTGCAGACTGGTAGAGTCTCTCCTACTAAACACAGGTCCCTATCTGCAGACTGGCAGAGTCTCTCCTACTGAACACTGGTCCCTATATGCAGTCTGACAGAGTCTCTCCTACTAAACACTGGTCCCTATCTGCAGACTGGTAGAGTCTCTCCTACTAAACACTGGTCCCTATCTGCAGACTGGTAGAGTCTCTCCTACTAAACACTGGTCCCTATCTGCAGTCTGGTAGAGTCTCTCCTACTAAACACTGGTCCCTATCTGCAGACTGGCAGAGTCTCTCCTACTAAACACTGGTTCCTATCTGCAGTCTGACAGAGTCTCTCCTACTAAACACTGGTCCCTATCTGCAGACTGGTAGAGTCTCTCCTACTAAACACTGGTCCCTATCTGCAGACTGGTAGAGTCTCTCCTACTAAACACTGGTCCCTATCTGCAGTCTGACAGAGTCTCTCCTACTAAACACTGGTCCCTATCTGCAGACTGGTAGAGTCTCTCCTACTAAACACTGGCGCCTATTTTCAGACTGGTAGAGTCTCTCCTTTTAAACACAGGTCCCTATCTGCAGTCTGGCAGAGTCCCTCCTACTTAACACTGGTCCCTATCTGCAGTCTGGCAGACTATTTCCTACTAAACACTGGTCCCTATCTGCAGACTGGTAGAGTCTCTCCTACTAAACACTGGTGCCTATTTGCAGACTGGTAGAGTCTCTCCTTTTAAACACTGGTCCCTATCTGCAGACTGGCACAGTCTCTCCTACTTCACACTGGTCCCTATCTGCAGTCTCGTAAAGTATCTCCTACTTATCACTGGTCCCTATCTGCAGTCTCGTAAAGTATCTCCTACTTAACACTGGTCCCTATCTGCAGTCTAGCAGACTCCCTCCTACTAAACACTGGTCCCTATGTACAGACTGGTAGAGTCTCTCCTACTAAACACTGGTCCCTATCTGCAGACTGGCATAGTATCTCCTACTTAACACTGGACCCTATCTGCAGTCTGGCAGAGTCTCTCCTACTAAACACAGGTGTTATCTGCAGACTGGCATAGTATCTCCTACTTAACACTGGACCCTATCTGCAGACTGGCAGAGTCTCTCCTACTAAACACTGGTCACTGGTCCCTATCTGCAGTCTGGCAGAGTCCCTCCTACTTAACACTGGTCCCTATCTGCAGTCTGGCAGACTATCTCCTACTAAACACAGGTGTTATCTGCAGACTGGCAGAGTCTCTCCTACTAAACACTGGTCCCTATCTGCAGACTGGTAGAGTCTCTCCTACTAAACACTGGTCCCTATCTGCAGACTGGCAGAGTCTCTCCTACTAAACACTGGTCCCTATCTGCAGACTGGTAGGTCCCTATCTGCAGAGTCCCTCCTACATGTAACCAGACATTTATAGTATATACTGTATATACAATATGCCATAAATACAGTATTTCAGTTGGTAATACCCCTTTAATCCCCGGCCCTTGGGATTTCTTTTACTCTGAAAATGTGGCCCCCAACTAGAAAAGGTTTTTGCACCCCTGCCTTATAGATACTTTCTAGGTGAACTAGAACCTTCTAGTGGGAGGGGTGGATTGGAGAAGCACAGCCTAAACAGAAAAAATGTTACAATTTATGTCTTATCATAGACTTGTATAGAGCTTCAATACAAGTCTATGGGAATTAATAAGCAGGTTTTCCCAGACATAAACAAGTCTTCAGACAGTCAGAAGGTCGGGTTGTCTAGTTTCTCCCCTCTAAAACTTTGCAATGGTAGAAAGTCATGAAGTCTCCCAGTATTAGCTGGCTGTGTATTAACCCTTTCCACTGTGCTGTACAGCTATAGTGTAATAACAGTGCAAAGGAAGAAGATATATTACAATACACATATAAATGCAGCTCAACAATATAAAACAGTATAAGTGCACATAACAGCAGAAATCACAGTGCAAGTTAACCCTTAAAAGTGCAATGAAGTGGTAAACTGATGGCTTTCTGTAGTAGCCATAGGGGCAAATGTCCATAGTCCGAAGTACCTCTGCTCCAGGGCACCACAGACTATAAATACGGTAACGTCACAGGTTTTAGTCCTGGATTTGTCTTCTTTCTATCATATGGTTAATCCTGTTTAGCTGCTTCTCATCCACATCTGTTTCTGGGAAAGCTGGGTGACATTCAATATGGCCGCCTTCCTCCCGTAGAGGCCGGCTTATCTCCAGTGCTGAGTACGTGCAGTATTAGGCTCCATTCACACGTCCGTTGTGTGTTGCGGATCCGCAAATTGCGGATCCGCAACACCCCCGCCCGACACCCCTATAGAAATGCCTATTTTTGTCCGCAGGACATGTTCTATCTTTTGCGGAGCTGCGGACCCGAAGACCGGAACGGATGCGGACCCATTTGCGGACGTGTTAATGGAGCCTAATTATTGTATATGTTACCGTATATGTTTTTTACTGACCGGACTCTGCAGGATGGAAAATTGCAGTGTGCTACGCTTTTCTATCCCATTTTCCCAACATATACGTTAAACAGATGGCAAAAACGTTACGTGAAGCCACCGCTATAGGGGCAGGGGTGTAATGATAACTGGGGAGCCCCCAATATTCGTCAGAATTGAGGCCATCTGGAAAGCCCTGGCATGTAATGAGTTATTGAGGACGCCAGTGATGACATTTACAGGTGGTGCGCCCCCCGCAGGCCGCTCAGTGTTTACTGCTCCCACCAGCTGGGCACTCATATCAGGTGTCAGGGCGGCATCATCACTTACATATGAGGGGCACGCCCTATACATACCTATACACTAATGATATGTGACCCCCTGCGCCCACTGCACTCAGCGCTAATGACGGGTCACAGGGTTATGTACACGGCGGGCTGGGGTGAAGCTGTGCGATGAGCGGCCGAGACGACAGTGATGCCATTATTACATGCGGTGACCTTTAATATGGCCGCAGCTCCCAGACGGGTTGTCAGTTGTCACCCTGCTCTCCACAAACCCAAAGGACAAATCTCACACAAAGTATCACTCCCATCATCCCTCTCTGCAGGAGCGCACACAAAGTACAGATGCAGCAGAGTCATAACGCGTTCACTAGAAGGGTGTGTTAACTCTGCTACATCCGTATCACTCCCATCATCCCTCTCTGCAGGAGTGCACACTTTAATCTCTACATCTCACACACAAGATATTACTCCCATCATCCCTGACCCCAGGAGCTCACAATCTACTGCTCTGATCTCACAATGTATGACTCCCATCATCCCTGTCCCCAGGAGCTCACTCTCTGATCTCCCTATATCACACATCACCCCTCGCCCATGAGTTTATAATCTCACACATACTACTCCCATCATCCCTCAGACTCTGATCTTCCTATTTCACACATAACCCCCATCATCCCTCGCCCATGAGTTTATAATCTCACACATACTACTCCCATCATCCCTGGCGGCAGAGCGGTACGTGGGTGATTATATTTAGAGGGGGGTCGGGTTCCCTCCCGCTTTGGTGCTGATCTGGAGGTGATAAGTGTCTTTCCATTAATATAAGACGTGATGAGGGGGGCGGCCGCGGCTCCGCTGACCATATGTCGTGCTGAGGAGGAGAAGTGCTGACCAGAGAGACGCTTGTAATAGCCTCATATCATCCATGATGGCGGCTCCTTCTCCCCCCTCAGACAGCGCACACATACCGCTCAGTATGTCACAGGCTAAGGCTACATACACACGGCCGTTGTTTTGGTCCGCAGCCGAGCCGCAGTTATTGCGGCTTGGATGTGGACCCATTCACTTCAATTGGGCCGCAAAAGATGCGAACAGCACTCCGTGTCCTGTCTGCATCCGTTGCTCCGTTCCGTGGTCCGCAAGAATAGGCAGTTATATTAATGGCTGTCTATGCCGTTCCACAAATTGCGGACAATTACGGTTTTGGCTGCGGGACACTATGGGGGCATTATTTAAACCATCGGAGACATTTTTTTAACCCCTAATAAAAGTGTGCGTTGTACCTGTTTTAAGGAGTGAGCGGGCCCCTTAGTGGTCCATGCCCGAGTGCCCGAATTGTCAGTCCGCCCCTGGTATATAGCGGTATTACTTGCTTACTATATGGTAGGACACACTACAGTATATGGCATTATTATATTCTTACTATACAGTGGTATTGTGTGGTACTACTATGTAGCCTCTGTATGTATTTTTGCAATGTATGCTGGTGGTATCACTGTATAGCATTGTTGCTCGGGCACCTTACGGTATGACACAGATCACTAGGCAGTGTACACTACGGTTAGTATTGGCGCTTTAGTGGGGGCTCGTCTACTGTCCCCGGGTCGGTTGGCGGTGGGAAACAATGGGGCAGCTGTATGACGCTAGGAGGGAGATGCTGACCTGGTGGTGACCTTCTGTGCCCAGAGCTGGGACATGAGCATCAGGTGGCGATATAATTAATGACATCGCCTGGACTAGAGCCAGAGGTAAGGAGAACTGCTCTATTAACCCTTTAAAGACTTATGCCGTCATATGACCACCCACCAGGGTATATTGGGTATAAATGTACGTTTCCATTTCACTACAATTGCCATTCAGGATTATGTAGAAGCTGGGTGATGATTATATGATTACTATTAATCCTCCCACATGTGCAATCTCAGTCTGGAAAACCTGATAAATGATGCATTGTCTTCTCTAGTCACTACAATGTGGCTCCGAAGCATGGCGGTTACAAGTGGTACTACAATGTGGCTCCGAAGCATGGAGGTTACAAGTGGTACTACAATGTGGCTCCGAAGCATGGCGGTTACAAGTGGTACTACAATGTGGTTCTGAAGGATGGAGGTTACAAGTGGTACTACAATGTGGTTCTGAAGCATGGCGGTTACAAGTGGTACTACAATGTGGTTCTAAAACATGGCGGTTACAAGTGGTACTACAATGTGGTTCTGAAGCATGGCGGTTACAAGTGGTACTACAATGTGGTTCTAAAACATGGAGGTTACAAGTGGTACTACAATGTGGTTCTGAAGCATGGAGGTTACAAGTGGTACTACAATGTGGTTCTGAAGCATGGAGGTTACAAGTGGTAGTACAATGTGGTTCTGAAGTGTGGAGGTTACAAGTGGTACTACAATGTGGTTCTGAAGCATGGAGGTTACAAGTGGTAGTACAATGTGGTTCTGAAGGATGGCGGTTACAAGTGGTACTACAATGTGGTTCTGAAGCATGGAGGTTACAAGTGGTAGTACAATGTGGTTCTGAAGCATGGAGGTTACAAGTGGTACTACAATGTGGTTCTAAAACATGGAGGTTACAAGTGGTACTACAATGTGGTTCTGAAGCATGGCGGTTACAAGTGGTACTACAATGTGGTTCTGAAGCATGGAGGTTACAAGTGGTACTACAATGTGGTTCTGAAGCATGGAGGTTACAAGTGGTAGTACAATGTGGTTCTGAAGTGTGGAGGTTACAAGTGGTACTACAATGTGGTTCTGAAGCATGGAGGTTACAAGTGGTAGTACAATGTGGTTCTGAAGCATGGAGGTTACAAGTGGTACTACAATGTGGTTCTGAAGGATGGAGGTTACAAGTGGTACTACAATGTGGTTCTGAAGCATGGAGGTTACAAGTGGTAGTACAATGTGGTTCTGAAGCATGGAGGTTACAAGTGGTAGTACAATGTGGTTCTGAAGCATGGCGGTTACAAGTGGTAGTACAATGTGGTTCTGAAGCATGGAGGTTACAAGTGGTACTACAATGTGGTTCTAAAACATGGAGGTTACAAGTGGTAGTACAATGTGGTTCTGAAGCATGGCGGTTACAAGTGGTACTACAATGTGGTTCTGAAGCATGGCGGTTACAAGTGGTACTACAATGTGGCTCCAAAGCATGGCGGTTACAAATGGTAGTAGAATGTGGTTCTGAAGCATGGCGGTTACAAGTGGTACTACAATGTGGCTCCAAAGCATGGCGGTTACAAGTGGTAGTACAATGTGGTTCTAAAACATTGAGGTTACAAGTGGTAGTACAATGTGGTTCTAAAACATGGAGGTTACAAGTGGTACTACAATGTGGTTCTAAAACATGGAGGTTACAAGTGGTACTACAATGTGGCTCCAAAGCATGGCGGTTACAAGTGGTACTACAATGTGGTTCTGAAGCATGGCGGTTACAAGTGGTACTACAATGTGGTTCTAAAACATGGAGGTTACAAGTGGTAGTAGAATGTGGTTCTGAAGCATGGAGGTTACAAGTGGTACTACAATGTGGTTCTGAAGCATGGAGGTTACAAGTGGTACTACAATGTGGTTCTGAAGCATGGAGGTTACAAGTGGTACTACAATGTGGCTCCGAAGCATGGCGGTTACAAATGGTAGTACAATGTGGTTCTGAAGCATGGAGGTTACAAGTGGTACTACAATGTGGTTCTGAAGCATGGAGGTTACAAGTGGTACTACAATGTGGCTCCAAAGCATGGCGGTTTCAAGTGGTACTACAATGTGGCTCCAAAGCATGGCGGTTACAAGTGGTACTACAATGTGGTTCTAAAACATGGCGGTTACAAGTGGTAGTAGAATGTGGTTCTGAAGCATGGAGGTTACAAGTGGTAGTAGAATGTGGTTCTGAAGCATGGCGGTTACAAGTGGTACTACAATGTGGTTCTAAAACATGGAGGTTACAAGTGGTACTACAATGTGGTTCTGAAGCATGGAGGTTACAAGTGGTACTACAATGTGGTTCTGAAGCATGGAGGTTACAAGTGGTACTACAATGTGGTTCTAAAACATGGAGGTTACAAGTGGTACTACAATGTGGCTCCAAAGCATGGAGGTTACAAGTGGTAGTACAATGTGGCTCCAAAGCATGGCGGTTACAAGTGGTACTACAATGTGGTTCTAAAACATGGAGGTTACAAGTGGTAGTACAATGTGGTTCTGAAGCATGGCGGTTACAAGTGGTACTACAATGTGGTTCTAAAACATGGAGGTTACAAGTGGTACTACAATGTTGTTCTAAAACATGGAGGTTACAAGTGGTACTACAATGTGGTTCTGAAGCATGGAGGTTACAAGTGGTACTACAATGTGGTTCTGAAGCATGGAGGTTACAAGTGGTACTACAATGTGGTTCTAAAACATGGAGGTTACAAGTGGTACTACAATGTGGCTCCAAAGCATGGAGGTTACAAGTGGTAGTACAATGTGGCTCCAAAGCATGGCGGTTACAAGTGGTACTACAATGTGGTTCTAAAACATGGGGGTTACAAGTGGTAGTAGAATGTGGTTCTGAAGCATGGAGGTTACAAAAGTGGTACTACAATGTGGCTCCAAAGCATGGCGGTTACAAGTGGTAGTACAATGTGGTTCTAAAACATTGAAGTTACAAGTGGTACTACAATGTGGTTCTGAAGGATGGAGGTTACAAGTGGTAGTACAATGTGGCTCCAAAGCATGGCGGTTACAAGTGGTACTACAATGTGGCTCCAAAGCATGGCGGTTACAAGTGGTACTACAATGTGGTTCTAAAACATGGAGGTTACAATTGGTAGTAGAATGTGGTTCTGAAGCATGGCGGTTACAAGTGGTAGTACAATGTGGCTCCAAAGCATCGCGGTTACAAGTGGTACTACAATGTGGCTCCAAAGCATGGCGGTTACAAGTGGTACTACAATGTGGTTCTAAAACATGGAGGTTACAAGTGGTACTACAATGTGGTTCTGAAGCATGGAGATTACAAGTGGTACTACAATGTGGTTCTAAAACATGGCGGTTACAAGTGGTAGTACAATGTGGTTCTGAAGCATGGAGGTTACAAGTGGTACTACAATGTGGTTCTGAAGCGTGGAGGTTACAAGTGGTACTACAATGTAGTTCTGAAGCATGGAGGTTACAAGTGGTACTACAATGTGGTTCTGAAGCATGGAGGTTACAAGTGGTAGTACAATGTGGTTCTGAAGCATGGAGGTTACAAGTGGTACTACAATGTGGTTCTGAAGCATGGAGGTTACAAGTGGTAGTACAATGTGGTTCTGAAGCATGGAGGTTACAAGTGGTACTACAATGTGGTTCTGAAGCGTGGAGGTTACAAGTGGTACTACAATGTAGTTCTGAAGCATGGAGGTTACAAGTGGTACTACAATGTGGTTCTGAAGCATGGAGGTTACAAGTGGTAGTACAATGTGGTTCTGAAGCATGGAGGTTACAAGTGGTACTACAATGTGGTTCTGAAGCATGGAGGTTACAAGTGGTACTACAATGTGGTTCTGAAGCATGGAGGTTACAAGTGGTACTACAATGTGGTTCTGAAGGATGGCGGTTACAAGTGGTACTACAATGTGGTTCTGAAGCATGGAGGCTACAAGTGGTAGTACAATGTGGTTCTGAAGCATGGAGGCTACAAGTGGTAGTACAATGTGGTTCTGAAGCATGGAGATTACAAGTGGTAGTACAATGTGGTTCTGAAGCATGGAAGTTACAAGTGGTAGTACAATGTGGTTCTGAAGCATGGAAGTTACAAGTGGTACTGCAATGTGGTTCTAAAACATGGAGGTTACAAGTGGTACTTTAATGAGGCTCCAAAGAGTAATGGTTACTAGTGATACTACAACGAGGCTACAAAGTGTGGTGGGGATGTTACAAGTGATACTACAATAAGGCACCAAAGAGTAATAGTTACAAGCAGCACTATAGTGAGTCTCCAAAGTGTGACAATTACTAGTGTTACTACATTGAGGCTCCAAAGCGTGGCTGTTTTAAGTGGGACTACAATGAGGCTTTGAAGTGTAATGGTCACATGTGGTACTACAATGTGGCTCCAAAGCATAATGCTTTAGAAGTATTAATACTATGAGACTCCGAAGAATAAAGTTTACACATAGTACTATAATGGGACTCCAAAGTGGTTACAAATGGCTCTACAATGAGGCTTTGAAGTGTAATGGTTACAAGTGGTACTATAATGTGGTTCCAAAGCATAATGGTTAGAAGTAGTAATATAATAATGTGACTACAAAGCATAATACTACTAGTGGTACTACTGTACAATGAGGCTCCAAAGTGTGGATCTTACACATGGTACTACAATGAGGCTCCAAAGCATAGAAGTTATAAGTGGCGCTATAAAGAGGCTCCAAAGCATAATGCTTACACATCTAGGTGTAATAGTTACAAGTGGTACTACAATGAGGCTCCAAAACCTGGTGGTTACACAAAAACAAAGACCACAGTGCAGCACAAAATACCTCTCCAGCAGTGCTAACCGCCAGCAACACTGACAGCACCATTGTCCTACTAACCCCCCTCCCCCAACAGCAGCATTGTCCTACTAACCAACTCCGCCTTCACTGACAGCAGCATTATCCTACTAACCCCCACTGACAGCAGCATTGTCCCACTAACCAGTCCCCCCACACTGACAGCAGCATTGTCCCACTAACCAGCCCACACACACTGACAGCACCATTGTCCTACTAACCCCCCCCCCCCAGACAGCAGCATTATCCTACTAACCCCCACTGACAGCAGCATTGTCCCACTAACCAGCCCCCCCACACTGACAGCACCATTGTCCTACTAACCACCCCTCCTACAGCAGAATTGTCCTACTAACCAGCCTCACCTCCACTGACAGCAGCATTGTCCTACTAACCCCCCCTGACAGCAGCATTGTCCCACTAACCAGCCCACATACACTGACAGCACCATTGTCCTACTAACCCCCCCCCGACAGCAGCATTATCCTACTAACCCCCACTGACAGCAAAAACAAAGACCACAGTGCAGCACAAAATACCTCTCCAGCAGTGCTAACCACCAGCAACACTGACAGCACCATTGTCCTACTAACCCCCCTCCCCCGACAGCAGCATTGTCCTACTAATCAACTCCGCCTTCACTGACAGCAGCATTATCCTACTACCCCCCCTGACAGCAGCATTGTCCCACTAACTAGTCCCCCCACACTGACAGCACCATTGTCCTACTAACCCCCCCAACTGCAGCATTGTCCTACTAACCCCCCCTGACAGCAGCATTGTCCCACTAACCAGCCCACACACACTGACAGCACCATTATCCTACTAACCCCCCCCCCCCCCCCGACAGCAGCATTATCCTACTAACCCCCACTGACAGCAGCATTGTCCCACTAACCAGTCCCCCCACACTGACAGCACCATTGTCCTACTAACCCCCCTCCCCCGACAGCAGCATTGTCCTACTAATCAACTCCGCCTTCACTGACAGCAGCATTATCCTACTACCCCCCCTGACAGCAGCATTGTCCCACTAACCAGTCCCCCCACACTGACAGCACCATTGTCCTACTAACCCCCCCAACTGCAGCATTATCCTACTAACCCCCACTGACAGCAGCATTGTCCCACTAACCAGTCCCCCCACACTGACAGCACCATTGTCCTACTAACCCCCCTCCCCCGACAGCAGCATTGTCCTACTAATCAACTCCGCCTTCACTGACAGCAGCATTATCCTACTACCCCCCCTGACAGCAGCATTGTCCCACTAACCAGTCCCCCCACACTGACAGCACCATTATCCTACTAACCCCCCCCCCCCGACAGCAGCATTATCCTACTAACCCCCACTGACAGCAGCATTGTCCCACTAACCAGTCCCCCCACACTGACAGCACCATTGTCCTACTAACCCCCCTCCCCCGACAGCAGCATTGTCCTACTAATCAACTCCGCCTTCACTGACAGCAGCATTATCCTACTACCCCCCCCTGACAGCAGCATTGTCCCACTAACCAGTCCCCCCACACTGACAGCACCATTGTCCTACTAACCCCCCCTGACAGCAGCATTGTCCCACTAACCAGCCCACACACACTGACAGCACCATTATCCTACTAACCCCCCCCCCCCCGACAGCAGCATTATCCTACTAACCCCCACTGACAGCAGCATTGTCCCACTAACCAGTCCCCCCACACTATGACAAAAAATAATTGTGGAATCGCACTCACCAGATCTTGAGGTCATCCGGAATGCAACAGCCTACCTGGAGTCCAAGATTCATCAGGGCTCCTGCGTAACAAGTCCCAGAAAAGAAGATGGAGGCAGCATGTCCGGTAAAAAACCCTTTAATGGGGATCGCCAAGTGAACTAACGTGCAGCAGGTTGTGACGTTTCGGCTGATCCGCAGTGTTTGATAAAGGCTGCGGATCAGCCGAAACGTCACAACCTGCTGCACGTTAGTTCACTTGGCGATCCCCATTAAAGGGTTTTTTACCGGACATGCTGCCTCCATCTTCTTTTCTGGGACCAGTCCCCCCACACTGACAGCAGCATTGTCCTACTAACCCCCCCCCCCCGACAGCAGCATTATCCTACTACCCCCCCTGACAGCAGCATTGTCCCACTAACCAGCCCCGCCACACTGACAGCACCATTGTCCTACTAACCACCCCTCCTACAGCAGAATTGTCCTACTAACCAGCCTCACCTCCACTGACAGCAGCATTGTCCTACTAACCCCCACTGACAGCAGCATTGTCCTACTAACCCCCACTGACAGCAGCATTGTCCCACAACCAGCCCCCCCACACTGACAGCACCATTGTCCTACTAACCACCCCTCCTACAGCAGAATTGTCCTACTAACCAGCCTCACCTCCACTGACAGCAGCATTGTCCTACTAACCCCCCCAACTGCAGCATTGTCCTACTAACCCCCCCTGACAGCAGCATTGTCCCACTAACCAGCCCACATACACTGACAGCACCATTGTCCTACTAACCCCCCCCCCCCCCCCGACAGCAGCATTATCCTACTAACCCCCACTGACAGCAGCATTATTCTACTAACCCCACTGACAGCAAAAACAAAGACCACAGTGCAGCACAAAATACCTCTCCAGCAGTGCTAACCACCAGCAACACTGACAGCACCATTGTCCTACTAACCCCCCTCCCCCGACAGCAGCATTGTCCTACTAATCAACTCCGCCTTCACTGACAGCAGCATTATCCTACTACCCCCCCTGACAGCAGCTTTGTCCCACTAACTAGTCCCCCCACACTGACAGCACCATTGTCCTACTAACCCCCCCAACTGCAGCATTGTCCTACTAACCCCCCCTGACAGCAGCATTGTCCCACTAACCAGCCCACACACACTGACAGCACCATTGTCCTACTAACCCCCCCCCCCCCCCCGACAGCAGCATTATCCTACTAACCCCCACTGACAGCAGCATTGTCCCACTAACCAGCCCCCCCACACTGACAGCACCATTGTCCTACTAACCACCCCTCCTACAGCAGAATTTTCCTACTAACCAGCCTCACCTCCACTGACAGCAGCATTGTCCTACTAACCCCCACTGAAAGCAGCATTGTCCCACTAACCAGCCCCCCCACACTGACAGCACCATTGTCCTACTAACCACCCCTCCTACAGCAGCATTGTCCTACTAACCAGCCTCACCTCCACTGACAGCAGCATTATCCCACTAACCAGCCCACACACACTGACAGCACCATTGTCCTACTAACCTCGCCAACTGCAGCATTGTCCTACTAACTAGCCCCGACTCCACTGACAGCAGCATTGTCCCACTAACCAGCCCCCCCACATTGACAGCACCATTGTCCTACTAACCACCTACACAGCCACACATCTCATGCCCTGTCCGTCATACTGTACTGCTGTTGCTATTACTACTACCCCTACACAGCCGCACAACTCCTGTCCTGTGCATCATGTTTCATACTGTACTACAGCTGCTAGTTCTACCGCTACACAGCTGTACACCTACTGCCCTGTCCATCATGTTCCATACTGTACTGTCACTACTACCACTTCTACAAAGCCACACATCTCTTGCCTTGTCAATTATGTTCCATGCTGTACTGCTGCTGCTTGCTACTACTATGCCTACAATGCTGCACACCTCCTGCCTTGTCCATCATGTTCCATACTGTACTGCTGCTGCTGTTAATACTACCCCAACACAGTTGCATAACTTCTTCCTTTTCCATTATGTTCCATACTTTGCTGCTGCCTGCTACTATTACTCCCCGCTGCTATTTTCCCTCCTACACAGCCGCACATCTCCTGCCTTTGCCATCATTTTCTATACTCTACTCCTGTTGCCTGCTACTACAGCGCCTACACAGCTGAACATCTCCTGTCTTGTCCATCATGTTCCATACTGTACTTCTGTCACCACTGCTACTGCCCATACACAGCCAGCCATCTCCTGCATGGTCTATCATGTTCCATACTGTATTGTTGTTACCACTATCGCTACCTCTACACAGCCGCATATCTCCTGCCTTGTCCCTCAAATTCCATACTTTGTTGTTGCCACTACTACTACCTCTATACAGCCGCACATCTCCTGCCTTGTCCCTCATGTTCCATACTTTGTTTTTGCACATCTTCTGCATTGTCCCTCATGTTCCATACTTTGTTTTTGCACATCTTCTGCATTGTCCCTCATGTTCCATACTTTGCTGTTGCCACTACTACTACCTCTACACAGCCGCACATCTCCTGCCTTGTCCCTCAAATTCCATACTTTGTTGTTGCCACTACTACTACCTCTATACAGCCGCACATCTCCTGCCTTGTCCCTCATGTTCCATACTTTGTTTTTGCACATCTTCTGCATTGTCCCTCATGTTCCATACTTTGTTTTTGCCACTACTACTACCCCTACACAGCCGCACATCTCCTGCATTGTCCCTCATTTTCCATACTTTCTTTCTGCCACTACTACTACCTCTACACAGCCGCACATCTCCTGCCTTGTCCCTCATGTTCCATACTTTGATTCTGCTGGAAACCCTACCGTCCACAGTATAAAAACCTGAAACTGCTTCCAAAAAAGGGATAATTTTTGGACTACTTGTTCATAAAAAGCCATTCCTCAAGTCCAGGAGATGGTCCTTTCAGTGACTGGCAGCCTTCCCTTTATGACTGTGCATACTGAGACAGTTGTCAATCACTTGTAAGACCACCTCCTTGACTTCAAAGCCCAGAATCATCTGGGATTTTAAGGACTGAAATACAAGGTAGGGTCCATTCACACGACCATGTCTGTTTTGCAGTTCCTCAAAACATGGACACCTGCCTTGTGCACCCCACATCTCGGTACGGAACTATTGACATGTCCTATCTTTTGAGGCTCGGCTGCACAAATCCAGTGAACATGGAAGGGTCCTTATACTGAATCTGTTACTATAAAACCAATCTTCTCAGCTTCTCCTGCTCTAAAACATGCTGGCTTTTAAGCTGACAAGTTCCCTTTAAGTGCCATTAAAGGGGTTAGCTGGTTTAATATATTGATGACCTCTCCTGACATCAACATCGTAGTGATGAACAGTGTAATAACATAATAACAGCTGCTTCACCCCCATTCACTTCAACGGGAAGGAGCAGATGGAGGGTCCTTCCCACTGGAGCAGGAAGCTTATCGGTGGGATGCCAGTCGTCATTCCTCCGCTGATCTGATATTGATGATCTATACTGAGGATAGGTCATCAATACAGGAAAGGGGACAACCCCTTTAATCCTGCTGTTGCAGGGACATCTGGTAAAGTCGTCGGTCTCCGGCCTCTAGACATGTCAAGAGATCGGCTGCATGGAGAATTTGTTTAGTGTCAGTCTGTCTCCCTGGGATGGATGCCAAACCAAAGAGAACATTTCACCTGTCACAGGGAGATTTGCAGCCAACCATGATACACAACTTTTCTAAGAGTCTATAAACAAGAGTCAAGCAGTTATCACTACCACATCCGTCTGTACCAATTATAAAGTCATTAGTGGATCATGCTGAAAGCAAGAACTCATATCTTCTGCTTGTCGGGTGGTAATTATACGACATGCTGAAAGCAGTTCATAAAAAAGGACAATATGGCTGAACAGTATGAAAACATACTCACCCAGCTCTCCAAGAATCCAGGATGAGAAATCTGCCTACTAATGCACTTCCCTCAATGTATCTCTGCTTAACTTGGTACAGCTACCATAATCCTCCACATTATAATTCGTATAATCATCATCCTTCACATCATCAACGTTCTACTCATCATTATTATTAGAGATGAGTGCTAGTGCGACATAGGCTTTCTCCGCTGGTATTCCAAAGGTTACTTCAGGATCAGGTTATTAGCACAGAAAGCACAGCATCAGTAGTAAATAAAACCATCCACGAATATCCCATCACTCTTCCCAATAACTGGACGACACACAGTATCAGGAGCAGAAGAAACTCTGGGTCAATCGATACCGGGTGCGACTGACCCCTAAATGTCCGGATAGCAGAATATCATGTGTTATCTGGAGCAACTCTGATCGGTACCGCTGCGGTACCACCAGCTGCCTAATGATAATCGGGTCTGACCCGCCTACTCTTTTCTCAGACTCCCTGTATAAAAATTTCTTGTCCCATGCAAATTTCTCCCCCTCCGCCCCGGGTTGATCAGAGGTGACCTTATCTCTATATACTTGTAACGTGGGGTCAGTGATCACCTCTGCCTCAAATTCATTAGGGGGAGCCCAGGGGACACCCTCTAAGGAAGGGGAAGTATCTCTTACCTGAACCTCCAGGTGTGAGTTGTGGTCCTGGGTGCGGGCCTGTTGCCGGGTGACAACTGGGTGTGCTTCTTCAATGGCGGTGGTCTGGGGCTCAAAAGCGGAGGTGAGCTTGCCCAGATCGTTCCCCAACAAAACCTCTGCCAGTAGTTGCGGCATTAACCCCACTTTCACATTTCCAGACCCTGCTCCCCAATTCAAATGTACCCGTGCTGTGGGTAGCCGGTATACTGCTCCCACGGCTACCCTTACGGCCACGGTTTTGTTGATTCTGGCATGGTTGGGCACTAGGTGGCTCTTTACCAGTGTTATGGTGGCTCCCGAGTCGCGGCGCCCTTGTACTGCTTTTCCCTCCAAATAGACCGTCTGCCGGTGGTGTTGGGGATTATCTGTCTCTGCCTGGAGTGGATTGGCTTCATGTAGCACTTCCCACTGTTCTACGGTTGGGGCTGGTGTCTCGGTCTGGTAATAGTGTGCTGCTGCTCGGGGTGGTGGTGGTGGGCCTGGCCAGATCCATGGTGGTCGGTCTCGGAGTTGCGGGCAGTCTCTCTTGCAGTGCTGTTGTGGGGTAGCTGGGGGTGGAAGCTGCTGAGGTGGTGCTGCTAGGCCAGTGGGGTAGGTAGTCCCCACGATAGGTCTTACTACTGTCCTAGATGGTACAGGTTTCAGTTGCCTGCGGGCATCCATATATTCGTCTGCTTTCCTGGCCGCTTCAGGGAGGTACGTAGGGTTGTGGTCCCTTACCCACTATTGGATATCTGTTGCTAGCTCATCATAGAATTGTACCAGCAGCAGCATCTGTAGTAGGTCTTCCATGGACCGCGCTTTGTGGGCTTGTACCCATCCCAGGGCCACTCGGTGTAGTCGGCAGGCCCATTCAGCGTGAGAGTCCTTCTCCAACATTTTAAGCTCTCTGAACAGCCTCTGGTACGCCTCTGGTGTTTTGGCATACCGGGCAAGTATTACTTCCTTTACCCAGCTGTAGTTCCGGATTTCCTCGTCGGGGACTGTGCGGTACGCCTCCGCTGCTCTCCCTGACAGTCGACCTGCTAGGATGGGGACCCAATCTTCCGTATTTATTTTATGTAGAGCACACAGTCTCTCAAAATCCTTGAGGAATTCATCTATATCTTCCTCTGCCTCTACATATGTTTTAAAAGCCTGGTAAGGTATGTTAGGCTTACCCTCCTGTATGATTGTCACTATTTGGCCTCTTTCTGGGGTTTGTTGGTTCCTCTGTCTCAGTACAAACTCCTGAACTTCTGTCATTGTTTATGAGATTATATCCGTTAATGGGTTTTCGCCATAAAACAACAGCCTGAATTGTAGCTCCCTTTGGAACTCAGACTGTTCCTCTTCGTTAGCTGAACCGCTCCGTTTGGGAACCGAACCGCCCTCCATTCGGTATTCCGCCCTCACTTCTGTAACAAGAACAGCCTTTTTCTTGTTGCTGGCCGGAATACCCCTTGCTTCAAGGAGATCCTTTAATGTGGACCACTTAAGTGAAGAATAGTCGATCTCCATCCGCAATCCATTGTTACTGCTGCCTTCCCTGTTACTTGTTCCCTTGTGAGTTCTGGATCCCGTTGCTGCCAACCAAATGTAGCGGAGTGCTAGTGCGACATAGGCTTTCTCCTCCGGTATTCCAAGGGTTACTTCAGGATCAGGTTATTAGCACAGAAAGCACAGCATCAGTAGTAAATAAAACCATCCACGAATATCCCATCACTCTTCCCAATAACTGGACGACACACAGTATCAGGAGCAGGACACTGTTAATGGCCACATACCCTACTTTTATGCCACTCTCCGATGCAAGGGAGACACCTACAGAATATTATCCATTCTTCAATCACAGACTGGTCACAGCCCACACATCCCCTCCCCTCAGCCTGAGAAGAAATCCAATCAACAGTCCAGTTTAAACATCCATTGTAGCCAAACACAATCCGGTACAAGTGAATTTTTCAAAAATTTGATTCGCCGGTTCGCTGTTTTTTTTTTTTTTTTATTCGGTTCGATCTTGTTAAAAACTGCTATTTTCTGCCTGCTGAGAGCCTGTATAGAGGTGTAGAACACTGTGCCTTGCAGTAACACGCATAGGGAGTCTGCTCTGGTAGTGAAATAATACTGTGAGTCAGTATGACACGCAGATGACAGGCATCGCTATTAGAATCACTGCACACTTCACTTATTTGGGAAGTCACGGGGCCAAAACTGACCAAATAACTGAAGTATGAACCCAGCCTTACAGGTCGATGTTAGCACCAAGAAGAAGGGCACTGCTTTTACACAGTCGGCAGCTGATTCCACATACAGTAGATGTCTACAGAACCTGTTCTATTAAACGCTTATACAAGTAGAGCCCCCCCTAAAGAGCCCACCGGGCCTTACGCCCTAAACCGAAAACAAATGACCCGGCAAGAGATATAATATGCAAACTCCTCAACTTTGCACAGAAAGAACAGGTGATGAAAAGAGCTAGAAAACTCACAACCATAGACTACGAAGGATCACCCATCCTCTTATTTCAGGATCTGGCCCCTGCAACTCTAAACAAGAGACGCATTCTCAAGCCTCTGACTGACTATCTGAGACACAGGCGCATTGCCTTCTGCTGGCTATTTCCATTTGGGATGCTGATAACTTGGAAGGACAAGAAATACGCCATTAGATCCCCGAAAGACCTTCCGTATGTTCTTGCCGCCTTGGAAATAGAAGACATAGACATTCCAGACTGGTCAGCTACCAACGACGTCTGCATCCCTCCAGAGATTACCCCGTCAACACCCTGGGAAACGGTCCTATCGGGAAAAGCACAAAGAAGCAAGAAAAAAACAGGGTAGACTGACCTCAAGACATATTGTCTATGAAGAAGACTGAGGTCCCCAATAACTCTTGAGTTACTGTGACCTTTGATCTGGTAGACCTCAATTGCTGTGCTTGTTAAAATAGTTACTTATTGGCGGGCTTGTGAGAACCGGCGTCACATTTGGCCACCCGTGGACCATATACCATCTCTGGTCTTAGCTGAGGACGCAGGGGTCTCTCATGTCATCAGCCCACTTATCAACCATTAAAGGGGTATTCCCATCTTCAGTTTTCATACTTACCTTCGTCCAGCCTGACGTTCACTTCCTGGATTCAGCGGTGCTTGATTGACGTCTTCTCCTGGCCAGGCTGCGCTTGCACAGAAGACTGAAGTTTTCTCCCGGCTGGGCCGCGCAATGTCCTGAAAGCGCACGCTGCCGCGCATACGCCATGGTGACTTATTCCTGGCCTGTATAGTACAGAGCCGGCGTGCGCGTTTACAATCTTGAGAAAACGCAAAGCTAGGATATCCGCCATTCAAACAGAAGATAAATCGCTCCTGAAAGACCACCCTAGTATAGCAGCAGCCTTTCATAGCTTTTACTCCAATCTTTATAATATCAACGTATCAGACTCAGAGAATACTAAGTCCAAAAAACTTGAGTTAACTAAAACCTTTCAAAAAAATGTACACCTCCCTACTATAACCACAGACCAAGCTCAAAGCTTATGCAAACCTATCACCTTTGACAAATTATCTAAAACTCTGAAACAAGTAGCTAAAGGGAAGTCCCCAGGACCAGACGGGCTTCCCATGTTATACTACAATACCTTCAAAGACATCCTCATGTCACCCATGCTTCAGGCCTTTAATGCAGCACTATCAGGGAGCCCCTTCCCCCCACATGGTTATGTTGGGAACAGATGCAGAAAAGGCCTTTGATAGAGTGACTTGGCCTTTCATCCGGTGCACTCTATCCAGACTGGGCTTCCCACCTTCCTTCGTTGAAGCAATATTTGCTATGTATGTATCCCCTAAAGCATACATGACCAAATCTCACAGGCGGTAAACATAAACAACGGAACAAGACAGGGATGTCCCTTATCCACAATTTAGTTTATACTCTCGGTCGAACCTTTACTACAGTTCATCAGACAATCTCGAGAGATAAAAGGCCTGTCTTGTGGAGACTTGGAGCTCAAACAGGCAGCCTATGCTGATGACTTGTTATTACTAGTATCCGACCCCTCACAAGCCTTCCCCACCATCATTGAAATCTTTGATACCTTTGGATATCTCTCCAACTTTAAGATAAATGTTTCTAAGTCTCAAGCCATGGAAATAAATATCTCACCCAAGAAAATAGAAGCTCTGCAATCAAATTCACCATTTTAATAGACAACCACGCCACTCAAGTTTCTGGGAGTTAATATCTCCCCAGAACTTAAAAAACGGTATGACCTAAATTTCCTTCCTCTACCGAGGTCCATACCAGAGATACTTAGCTCATGGTCTTCATCATTTGTTTTGTGGCTGGGACGCAGAAACATATTCAATGCATTAGTGGTACCTAAGGTCACATACTGTCACGGCCTATGATGTACGCTGTGACACTGTTGCCACACTTGCGGTTGCCCGCGGCAACGTGTTGCTGTGAGAGCATGCGTGGCAGTGTCTCGGCCTTCTGGGTGATTGCCTTGACATGGTTGCCACGCATGCTGTTGCCGGTGGTTACGTGTTTGGTATGCTTGTGTGTGCACTTGCCCTTTTAAGTTGTAGCCTCCCTCTGTCTGGTGCTGTAAAGGTTAACTCCCTGACTGGGTATGGTCATTTGGCTTATATCTTCTGTGGTTTCCTGGCTGGAGTCAGTTGTACTTCAGCTGTTGTTGGTGCTGGAGCTCTGCTCCAGTCCAGGGAGTTTCATACTGTCACGGTGGGGAGTGGGGGAAAGCCCCCACCGTCCAATGGGAACTGCTACTAGGCCAGACTACAGGAAAGGGAGCAGGTAACAACCTACAGCCGCCCTAATCCTGACCCAGATCTCCTGACCGCATGAGCGAACTCTGAAGGTGGGAGGGCTCATGCACTGGAACCTGTATCCTGCTGACCCTGACGGTCCCTGGCATAGGGGTCAGGAATAGGAGACAACTGGTTCCTCAGGGAAACAGACGAACCAGAGTCTCCAGCTGCCTAGTAACAGGTGAATGGAATCGACCATATGCACCAACTGAACAGCAGGTAAGTACACAGTGTAACACCACCAGACATGTAACACCAAACTAGACATACAAACACCCTGAACATAACCCACTCCATACAAATAAGGACAGGAAGGGAAGGAGACACCGGGATAACATTGGTGACCACAAGGGTGGCCCTCACTGGACAGATGGAACACCCTGGACTGGAGCATAGCTCCAGCACCAACAACAGCTGAAGTACAACTGACTCCAGCCAGGAAACCACAGAAGATATAAGCCAAGTGACCACACCCAGTCAGGGAGTTAACCCTTACAGCACCAGACAGAGGGGGGCTACAACTTAAAAGGGGAAGTGCACACACAAGCATACCAAACATGTAACCACTGGCAACAGCATGCGTGGCAACCATGTCACGGCAATCACCCAGAAGGCCGAGACACTGCCACCGCATGCTCTCACAGCAACACGTTGCCGCGGGCAACCGCAAGTGTGGCAACAGTGTCACAGCGTACACCATAGGTCGTGATATATACATATTACAAGTATTACCTATACAACTTCCCCACAGCTTCTTTGACTCCTTTTCCTGACTCTCCTCCTCTTATGTATGGAGAGATAAAAAACTCTGGATTTTCAATAAGATCCTTCTACTACCACGACATAAAGGTGTGATAGGTCTGCCCTCTATATTAAGATACTACAAAGCTATTCACCTTAGTAGAGTGATAGACTGGATAAGAAGACCAACCCACAAACACTGGATTTTACTAGAGGAGTGTTTGGCAGCCCAGCCGTTAATGCTTCATTCACACGTCCGTAATAATGGGTCCGCATCTGTTCCGCAAATTACGAAACGGGTGCGGACCCATTCATTCTCTATGAGGACGAAATGGATGCGGAGAGCACACTATGTCCGCGGCTCCGAAAAAAAATAGAACATGTCCTATTCTTGTCCACAATTGCGGACAAGAATAGGCATTTCTATGGGGATGACGGCCGGGTGTATTGCGGATCCGCAATGCTCTACGGACGTGTGAATAGACCCTAAGAGCTTTGATTTTCTCCAAACCAGCAGATACCCCACCACTCCCAAAAGGAAATACTTTGGTTACAGCCACACCTAAGATTTGGAAAAACTCGGAAACCAGAAAGTTGTGCTCAAGGTTTCCCTCTCCTTTACTGACTTTAAGTGATTGTCTACTCTCCTCTAAGAGTGGCTATTCCTCCCTACCACCTCAAATCCGCAACTCTAAAGCTGTAATATCAGAGTTTCTAGACCAAGACAGAACAATTATAGACCCACCCACAATAGTGTCAAAATTCCAACTAACGGGGCTAAATGCCCTGCAATACACTTACATTAGATCTTCCATTAAGAGAGCTGTATCACCAGATAGCCAGCCATCTTCACTCACTTGGTTTGAGAAGCTTCTGTCCCAGACACAACATCCAACCAAACTAATCTCTATCTTAAGCCAGAACCTGTTAGAACTAGAGACCCAAACCTCTCTTTACTTTATACGAGAGTAGGAGAGGGACCTGTAGCTGGCCAGCTAGGACCTGTCCTAGGTTGCTAGTATAGCTTATATGTGTATACAGCTAGACCTGCCAATAGCCTTAATACAGTTCCTTTGTTTATGTGTTAAAGACAAAAGCAGAGTTATTTACTGTGACTTCATGTTTTGGATGTCATATAACTGTTATATTTTGTGTTCACAGAAGCAGAAAAAGATAATATGCCTTTAAGATTCATTTTGTAATGCAAGGTAAGCTCAGTGGCACAGCAGAAAGAACAGAAAGAATAGTGTTAATCTGTTGTTGCTGGGCAGAAGTCTAGACCAATCACAGCCAGCTTCTCACACAGCAAGAGTTTTCACCAATCACAGCCAGCCTCACACACAGCCTGTCTGGGAATTCCCCCAGCTCCTGCTTCTAGAATCTTTATTTACCAGAGACAGAAACTGAAGAGACATTCACTCCACTGAGAGCTGAGTTTTATGGGAACAAGAGGTCAAAATAGGTATTTAAAACAGTTATATAATGTTCATATAGTTAGTATTGTGTTTCGAAATACATACTGAACTATATATATATGTGTTTACTTACAGTTCCACCAATTGCAACCATACAATAGCAAATACAAATTGCCAAATACAAATTGCAAGCATACAAACCAGATTCCATACAAATTGCATACAAACTGCGAACTGCTCATACCAGATCATAAGCAATTGCATACTGCAAACTGCAAACCAAGTTGAGAAAGCAGAACTATTAGTTAGACCCCAGATATACCTCTCAGAGAGATCATAAAGTGCTTAAATAACTTAAAGTGAGAGTACAGATACTGAAGAGAGAAATATATCCACCATTTTATGTTGAATGACAAGATTGCATACCGCCATTTTGTGATATCTTTACACGAGTTTTGTACATGGACTATCTGCTGCGGAGGCGGCAGTGTTATATATGAAGAAACGTTGAAGTTAATAAAGAAGTTATTTCAAGCATTTGGTGTGCTCTTTAAACCTACTGTTTCCATAGAACGGGGCTAGAGGAATTACAGAGTAATAGACAGTCTGCAATAAACGAAACAAAAGGTATAGGACGGCTCACCCTTTTAGTGATGATGTATAGGTGCTCCAATCTAGTGGGACTCCCTACTCACCAAGTCAGTCAAATATATAAAAGTGAATGGGCACTCTGATAAATGTAGTCACATATGAAATAAAATCAATATCGAGAATTTATTAATATCACACAAAAATATATTGATATTCACTATTAAAAAGACCTTTGATGTACCTAAATTGAATCTGGCATATGTCAATAATAAATATACAATCAAAATAAAACTAAAATATTGTACAATCAGTATAAAATCATATAAAATATAAATGGTTGGTTTCCTCCTATCGGTGTCTCAAATAGGAAGGAACCAGACTAAATCAGATAATTTCTATAAACATAACAGACACAGTTAGCTCCACAGTATGTATATCCCGGTAAGTTTATGTTGAAAAAAATCTCTGATGAAATGGGGCGGTTTGTAGGTAATGTCCACAGATATGAGGTCAAAGTAAATTCCTCAGAATTAAATGTATGGTGATCCTACAATCGTTGTGCAAGCCCAGGTTTGCTTATCAGAGAATAATAGTCCTTCCTTATTTCACGGTTATATGCGTGTCTCAGTATAGCATTCAACTGAATTTATGGACAATTACTCGGATATTAAATAAGCCAGCACCTCATCTGCAGACAGCTGTTTCGGGGTGATTGCTCCTCATCACTTGAGAGCAGAGAGTACTGGCCTAACTGGGTGAGAGGCCGAAGTCAGAGGCAGAGCTTGGTAAGAGCTCATTTGCATCCCTTTCTTCCCAGAATTCCAGAGGAATCTGTATGGCCTATCAGTCTCCTCACGTCGATTTAGGCGCTCTCCCCAAGGTGAGATAGTACCCCGCAAATCCTGACTTGACCTCTCATCCAGGTAAGCCAGTACTCTCTGTTCTACGATAACAAGAGTTTATTTAGTTAGGGTCTTCCTAAATACTTAGTCTCTGGTGCCACTTCTTGATCATTATATAACCTTGGCTATCAACCCCATTATTAATACACATTTATTCAGGAATATCTTGTATATTGGTTCATACTTTATATCCTTTGGTATTTTGTTTGGAGATGTACCCAGTTTCCCTATGTTATATCATTAGTTAAAAGATTTGTCCTTTTCCATAAGAACAAATATATATATATCTATATATACATCATCTTCACAATACACCTGACAACACTGAGTGTATATGCCGTATCGGGTGTATACTCAGAGAACACACATCAGACTTGTAGTTAAAGAATGAGCAGATGGGGTTTGGGTCTGTGTTGTCCACCTTTTCTCCTCCCTCCCCTCCTGGTTGGGCTGTGTGATCCTCTCTCCACCAGTCATTGTCCACTTAGCACTGTATGAGGACAGATCAACGGTCAAACATATTGTCACCGCCACTTCTGTGAGAAGGTCTGACAGACGTCCTTTTCTACCTCTTGCATGATGTTCTTTGTTTTGGTTTCACTTTGTCATCTCATT
Organism: Bufo bufo; assembly: GCF_905171765.1. NCBI lineage: Eukaryota > Metazoa > Chordata > Amphibia > Anura > Bufonidae > Bufo > Bufo bufo. The sequence goes on along the minus strand of NC_053394.1, from coordinate 434,274,655 downwards.
TCCTTCTCCCAGGTGTCACCTATTTAGACTAATCCTCTTTCCTTTATATTCCCTCCCATACTGCCTCACTTTGCGGTTTATACTTGTTGCGGAGCTTCACGGTATACCCTCAATATCTCCACTTAAATCCCTGTGTAGCTGAAGAAGCAGGTCAATAACCAAGAGACAATTTCCCCAGTGACTGGACGACACACAGTTTGGGAGTCAACTGACTTTACTAGGCATGGCGCACCTGGTTTCAAACTGCCAACAGCCTCATTTACATACAATACATACACTGCGTGCAGAATTATTAGGCAAATGAGTATTTTGACCACATCATCCTCTTTATGCATGTTGTCTTACTCCAAGCTGTATAGGCTCGAAAGCCTACTACCAATTAAGCATATTAGGTGATGTGCATCTCTGTAATGAGAAGGGGTGTGGTCTAATGACATCAACACCCTATATTAGGTGTGCATAATTATTAGGCAACTTCCTTTCCTTTGGCAAAATGGGTCAAAAGAAGGACTTGACATGCTCAGAAAAGTAAAAAATAGTGAGATATCTTGCAGAGGGATGCAGCACTCTTAAAATTGCAAAGCTTCTGAAGCGTGATCATCGAACAATCAAGCGTTTCATTCAAAATAGTCAACAGGGTCGCAAGAAGCGTGTGGAAAAACCAAGGCGCAAAATAACTGCCCATGAACTGAGAAAAGTCAAGCGTGCAGCTGCCAAGATGCCACTTGCCACCAGTTTGGCCATATTTCAGAGCTGCAACATCACTGGAGTGCCCAAAAGCACAAGGTGTGCAATACTCAGAGACATGGCCAAGGTAAGAAAGGCTGAAAGACGACCACCACTGAACAAGACACACAAGCTGAAACGTCAAGACTGGGCCAAGAAATATCTCAAGACTGATTTTTCTAAGGTTTTATGGACTGATGAAATGAGAGTGAGTCTTGATGGGCCAGATGGATGGGCCCGTGGCTGGATTGGTAAAGGGCAGAGAGCTCCAGTCCGACTCAGACGCCAGCAAGGTGGAGGTGGAGTACTGGTTTGGGCTGGTATCATCAAAGATGAGCTTGTGGGGCCTTTTCGGGTTGAGGATGGAGTCAAGCTCAACTCCCAGTCCTACTGCCAGTTTCTGGAAGACACCTTCTTCAAGCAGTGGTACAGGAAGAAGTCTGCATCCTTCAAGAAAAACATGATTTTCATGCAGGACAATGCTCCATCACACGCGTCCAAGTACTCCACAGCGTGGCTGGCAAGAAAGGGTATAAAAGAAGAAAATCTAATGACATGGCCTCCTTGTTCACCTGATCTGAACCCCATTTAGAACCTGTGGTCCATCATCAAATGTGAGATTTACAAGGAGGGAAAACAGTACACCTCTCTGAACAGTGTCTGGGAGGCTGTGGTTGCTGCTGCACGCAATGTTGATGGTGAACAGATCAAAACACTGACAGAATCCATGGATGGCAGGCTTTTCAGTGTCCTTGCAAAGAAAGGTGGCTATATTGGTCACTGATTTGTTTTTGAATGTCAGAAATGTATATTTGTGAATGTTGAGATGTTATATTGGTTTCACTGGTAAAAATAAATAATTGAAATGGGTATATATTTGTTTTTTGTTAAGTTGCCTAATAATTATGCACAGTAATAGTCACCTGCACACACAGATATCCCCCTAAAATAGCTAAAACTAAAAACAAACTAAAAACTACTTCCAAAAATATTCAGCTTTGATATTAATGAGTTTTTTGGGTTCATTGAGAACATGGTTGTTGTTCAATAATAAAATTAATCCTCAAAAATACAACTTGCCTAATAATTCTGCACTCCCTGTAGATTACTATGGTACAAGGAAAAGTGGGGTCAGACAATAGCAAGGGCTGATGGGAGGTTGAGGGGGGACACTGCAGCTATTTTACACAGGTCTCCCAGTGTCCCTGAGACAACACCCTGCTGGGGAAACAATGGGACAGGAAAAGGGGGGAGGTGAAGAGGCACAGACAAGAAAGACATTCTGTAAGTGGCTAGGTTTGCCACAATGCTCCCCCAGAACCAAGCCGGCATACACAGTCTGATCCCAACGGATCGGCTTGGGGATGTCCGGAGGAGCGCTCACAGATCACTTTTCAAGTTCAGTTTGTCTGGATAACCCGTCGGCGTTGCCATTTTGCTTCCCAGGGCGGTAGTGGATGGTAAAGTCAAACGGCTGCAGCGCCAAACTCCAGCGCAGCAGCCGGGCATTGTCTCCTGACACCCTGTTCAGCCGCACCAACGGGTTGTGATCTGTGAGTAAGGAAAAGGGTTGTCCGTACAAATAGGGCTGCAGCTTTTTAAGGGCCCACACCACGGCCAGGCATTCTTTTTCTATGGCGGCGTAGCTTACTTCCCGGGGTAAAAGTTTTCTGCTTAAGTAAGCCACTGGATGCTCGCCGCCATCTTCTCCGACTTGGCTCAGTACTGCCCCCAATCCAAACATAGAAGCGTCTGTGTGGACGAGAAAGCGTTTAGTTGGATCAGGGGCGGCAAGTAACGGTGAATTCACTAGAGCCGTTTTTAGTTGCTGGAATGCCTGCTCACACTCTGGGGTCCAGACTACTATCTTAGGAAGATTCTTGCGGGTCAAATCGGTGAGGGGTTTGGCCAGGGTACTGTAGTTGGGTACAAATTTACGGTAGTATCCTGCGGTACCTAGGAATGCCAGTACTTGAGTTTTGGTACGAGGGGTTGGCCATTTGGCTACAGCCTCTACCTTAGCCGGTTCGGGTTTTTGTTGGCCGCTCCCTACCCAGTGTCCTAGGTATTGGACTTCTGCCATCCCTATATGGCACTTACTGGGCTTCAGAGTTAATCCTGCCTCCCTAATACGGTCTAGTACGGCTCCTATGTGGGTCAGGTGTTCAGTCCAGGAGTGGCTGAAGATCGCTATATCATCTAGATAGGCGCAAGCGTACTCCTGGAACCCATCCAATAGCCGATCCACCATCCTCTGAAAAGTAGCCGGAGCATTTTTCATCCCGAATGGCATGACCTTAAACTGGTACAGGCCAAACGGGGTGACAAACGCCGACTTAGGGATGGCGTCTTCGGCTAGGGGAATCTGCCAATACCCCTTACAAAGATCTATTGTGGTGAGGTATTGGCCCCTGGCCATTTTGTCCAGGAGCTCGTCTATCCGGGGCATAGGGTAGGCATCGGATACGGTCTTATCATTAAGCCTCCGGTAGTCTACGCAGAAGCGGGTAGTCCCATCCCGCTTCGGCACCAGAACTACTGGGGAGGCCCAAGGGCTTTCAGAGTGCTCTATGACTCCTAGTTGTAGCATTTCTTCAATTTTCTTGCGCATATTATCCTTTACGGATTCAGGTATGCGGTAAGGAGGTTGGCGGATAGGGGTCTGCCCTGGTGTTTCTACTCTGTGGGTGGCTAACGGGGTGTACCCGGGGAGATTAGAAAAAGTGGTTCCCTTTTCCCTTATTAGACTATGAGCCTGCGCCCTTTCCTGGGGACTCAGCCGTTCACCTAACTGAACCTCTTCCAGGTCCTCTTTCTGGCCCTCTTTCTCTAGGAGATCTGGGAGAGGTAAATTGTCAAAGTCCACTGCGGCAGAGGCACAAATAGCGGTCACCTCTTCTATGCGCTCGTAGTAGGGCTTCAGCATGTTCACATGGAGCATGCGTCTGCCCCCTGCTCCAGCGCACGGGCCGATCACATAGGTGGTATCGCAGATTTGCTCCACCACCTTGTATGGGCCCTGCCAGGAGGCCTGCAGCTTGTCATTAGGGACTGGCCGTAGGATTAACACCTTCTGCCCGACCTGAAAGCTGCGGTCCCTGGCCCCCTTATCGTACCATCTGCGCTGTCGTTGTTGGGCCGCTTGGAGGTTAGCACGTGCCGTCTGGGTCAGAGCCTCCAAGCGATCCCTAAACTCCAGCACGTATGGGACAATAGGGGTACGATTCGTAGTTACCCCTCCCTCCAGTGTTCTCTGATAAGGTCTAAGGGACCCCTCACTCTCCTCCCGAACAATAATTCAAAAGGGGAGAATCCCGTGGATTCTTGGGGTACTTCCCTATAGGCAAAGAGCAAGTGGGGCAAAAACCGTTCCCAGTCTTTTTGAGTGTCTATGAACGTGCGGATCATCTGTTTAAGTGTTCCGTTAAACTGTTCACAGAGCCCGTTGGACTGGGGGTGGTAGGCGGAGTTTAAGATCGGTTTCACCCCACACACTTTCCAGAGTTGGTGGGTGACCTCTGCAGTGAACTGGATGCCCCTATCCGAAATAATCTCCTGGGGAAATCCCATACGGGAGAATATTCGCATAAGGGCATCGGCTATAGTCTCTGCATGTACATTGGTCAACGCCACTGCCTCTGGGTATCTAGTGGCGTAGTCCACTACGGTCAAGATGTATTTCTTGCCGGAGGGACTGGGTTTCGCTAGGGGTCCTATTATGTCTACAGCTACTCGACTGAAGGGTTCTTCAATTATGGGCAGGGATCTGAGTTTGGCTTTATAGCGATCCCCTCTCTTCCCTACCCTCTGGCAGGTATCGCACGTTTGACAGTATTGTCTAATATCCTTTGAGATACCTGGCCAGAAGAAGTTCTGCGTCAGCCGATGTTTCGTTCGGCTGATTCCTAAATGTCCTGATAATGGTATATCGTGCGCGATGCGCAGCAACTCTTGTCTATACTTTCGGGGTACCACTAACTGCTTAGTGGGCACGGGTATGGACCCTGCTACTACCTTCTCTGCATAGCGGTATATGAGACCTTTGTCCCAAGCATATCTCTCTCCCTCCAACCCTCCTTGGTCCTTGTTTATCCTATCTTTATATACCTGCAGGGAGGGATCTAGGGCCACCTCACTGCCAAATTCCAGGGGGGCATCCCAGGGGAGAATAGGAGGGGTGTGTGGCATATTGTTTACCTGAGCCTCAGTGTGATCGGATGGAGCCGTGGTGCGTGTTTGCTGCCGGGTAATAACCGGGTAGGCCTCTTGGATAGTTGGTTGAGGGACAAAAGCAGAGGTGAGCTCCCCCAAGTCGTTGCCCAAAATAACATCAGCGGGCAAATCCTGCATAATTCCCACCTCCACGTTTACATGCCCTGCCCCCCAATTCAAATGCACCTTGGCAGTGGGAACTTTGTAAATTGCTCCCCCTGCCACCCGTACAGCTACACAGTCTCCGGTGAGGGTGTGCTTAGGCACCAAATGATTTCGGACCAGGGTTAACGTGGCCCCAGAGTCACGTAATCCTTGTATATTCTTCCCCTCCATGTGTACCACCTGGCGGTGCCCTTGGCGGTTGTCTGAGGCGGCTTGTATGGGGTTTACCTCGTGTAGGATCCCCAGAGGCTCTTCTTTTAAGGTGACTGTGGATGTTGGGAGCACAGATTCTCTTTGGCAGCAGTGTACTGCAGCCCAATTGGGGGGAGGAGGACCCTGGTGGTTCCAGTTCTGGCGAGGTCGGTTACGTGGGAAGTCTCTCTGGATGTGCCCCTGTTGGTTGCAGGTGTGGCAGCGGATCGGTGGTCGGGTATTGTACCTAGGAGGGTACGGGTTGTGGCTCGCGGCTGGTCGTGGGTGAGCCAAGGTAGTCACTGCTGGCAGAGGGGTGGTAGATCCATCCGGTGTGGTGTGCGTTGATCTCGCCTGGTGTCTTGGAACTCGTCAGCTAGCTTGGCTGCCTCTGGTAGGGTACGGGGTTTGCGATCTCGTACCCAATTTTGCAGTTCTGTGGTTAGTCCATTAAAAAACTGCTCCATTACTATTAACTGGAACATCTCTTCCATAGTGGTGACCTGTGTCGCTTCCATCCACCCCTTGGCGGCTCGTTGTAGTCGGTGTGACCATTCAGTGTGTGAGTCTTTTGTTTGTTTCTTGATGTCCCGGAAATTTGAGTCGGTATGCCTCAGAGGTAATGGCATACCGTGCTAAGATGGCTTGTTTGACTTTGGGATAATTCCTGATGTCTTCGTCTGGGACGGTCCGGTATGCCTCTGCAGCGCGGCCTGACAATCTACCTGCCAGCAGGGGTACTTGGTCGGCTGGGCTGATGTCGTATAGCTGGCACAACCTTTCGAAATCCTGTAGGTATTCGTCAATATCACTTTCTCCTTCTGTGTAATTTTTAAAAGCTTGGTAGGGAATCTTAGTTTTTCCCTGGGTAGTGCTGGTGGGCGCTGGGGCTCCTTCCCCAACTCGCTGAATAGCGTTTTGCTTAGCTACAATGTACTCGTGTACATCTGCTATCAGTCTTTCTAGTGTCTCCATGGAGGGGGTGTTTGGGTAAAAAGCTAACCTGCTATTGAGCTCTCTTGTAAATTCTGTTGGCTCTGTCTCCTGTGGAGTTGCCGTAGTGGTCGCTCTGTCCCCCTCCATGAGTTCGGCCACAAGAGTAGCTTTGGTTTTGTTGCTGGCTATTCTTCCCCTTGCTTCCAATAATTCCTTTAACGTAGTTCGTTTCAATGTTGCATAATTCGTCTCCATTCACCGTTCGTTCGAATGACTGCACATATTCTCGAACTCCGGTATATCCGAATGGCTGTTTTAACAAACTGCTGCTTTGCTGTGCTGCAAGGCTTGTATCCCGCCGCTTGCCACCAATTGTTGCGGAGCTTCACGGTATACCCTCAATATCTTCACTTAAATCCCTGTGTAGCTGAAGAAGCAGGTCAATAACCAAGAGACAATTTCCCCAGTGACTGGACGACACACAGTTTGGGAGTCACTGACTTTACTAGGCATGCGCACCTGGTTTCAAACTGCCAACAGCCTCATTTACATACAATACATAGATTACTATGGTACAAGGAAAAGTGGGGTCAGACAATAGCAAGGGCTGATGGGAGGTTGAGGGGGGACACTGCAGCTATTTTACACAGGTCTCCCAGTGTCCCTGAGACAACACCCTGCTAGGGAAACAATGGGACAGGAAAAGGGGGGAGGTGAAGAGGTACAGACAAGAAAGACATTCTGTAAGTGGCTAGGTTTGCCACAATACTACTTCCTGGATTGAAGTGTTCACTGCTAGAGACTTCTTTTGCTGCTTGTTCAGATAAGTCCTTTCATGTATTGTGTTTCCTTGCTGGCTTGATTCTAGGTGACCCTGACTCCCTCCATATGAAGTGCAGGGAGCCGGTGGTCATGTCCCCTCACTATTATAGGGTTTTCAGGTGTCACACAGTCTAGGTACGTGGGCATACAATCGTCCACCTCTGAGACCCTTGTATTTGCTTAGCAGTCAGGGTGAGCTCTTAGGGTTTTATAGGGGTCACCTTTATGCTCCTTAGTTTGGGATCAGGCCAGTCGGATGTTTATTCATAACTTCCAGCTATCTGCAACATCATCCGTGACACATATATTGAGTAACAAACATAACATTCAACATGTAATTGAACAGACATAGAAACAGACAGACATAAAGGGCCCTGGTTACACACATCTGCAGTCTTTGAAGCTCCAATAAAAGAAATAACACCCCTGCACAATCCATAACACACATAAAACATTATATTTCTAAGTGGTTTCTCTCCACATAATTAGCGCCTAAGTTTATGCATTCACTTTTTCCGTACTGTTAAAGGGGTTGTCCGGGATCAAGATTGTTTTTAAAAAAACCTAGTTAAATCACTGTTAATAGTGGATTGAAGGTCCCCCCAGATGTTTTTAGCTATTTTTACACTTCAGCTGGGCTCCTACAGTCCCCCACTGATTGTTTACCTCTATGTTTATGTGTGCGGTAACTTCCAGCGCAGCATCGCGTTGTTTCCTTCGGGCAGCCGTCCCCCTAATTCATATGCCGCCTCCTGCCACAACTATTCCTCCCTCTTAGTCACACCCCTAAGCGCATCCTGGCTCAGTCCCTTTATCCTTGCTAAGAATACGCCCTGCCCGGTGACGTCACTGGACCAGAGGGGCGGGGCTTGGCGCAATGTGTTGCCGCCTAGTTTCCGCCCCTCAGTGCGCTCTGCATAATCACTGAGGCTGGCTGTGACGTCACCGGGCTCCCTGCGAAGCGGAAGCAGAGGCTTTGCTCTGCAGAAAGGGACCCGGTACGTCACTGAATCTTTGAAAAGTGGAACTTCCGGCAGAGAATTTAGGACAAGAAAATGGGGCATCAGAAAAGTCTTGCAAAGGTACGACAGGACTGTATGTAATATTTATGTGCTTGGTGTTCTCTTACAGCAGAGTCCCCAATCCCAGACAACCCCTTTAATATGCCTTATTGTTAGTATGCACACACACTTTCCTTTCTGTCATATAAGTACCCAGCTTTTCCGTAACTCAATAACACATTCACACACAGCTATTCAGAGCTTCCAGAGAAACATCTTATAAACTCAATTGCCCGTTTCTGGCTCGTAATGCACATTCTTCTTATCTTCTCTACTACAAACAGAAAGTTATACAGATACAAATCCAATAATTCAATGCAAAACACTAAAAAGTGCATATAACAGAATAACAAAGTCAATGCAATGCCACCTGGACTTAATCATTGTACAAGGCATATCCCATATTATATACAAACAATCATCATTAAAATCACGTCTTTTTTAGGGACACATATAAAAGTACAGTTTTCTCTTTTTCCCCTCTATATATGCTGCATATCTTCCCTAAAAGATAAGAATGCAGCCTTTATGTGAAAGAAAGCAAACTATAATTAATCTTCACTGTTTCTTCTTGTATATAATCTGTATCAAACCAAAAAAAAGACAATTAACAATGCAACATTTCGAGAATCACTTATTGATCGCATACTTTTAGTTAGTCGCCCCCTTCCCTCCATTTTTTATGAACTGTGCAGACTCAAAACTAAAATATCTGTTTACCCGTTCCCTTGTCTGAAGGATGCTCAGGATCCAACCCATAGACAACCAGACTATACCAACTTTTTGTATAATTTCATAAACAATAATCATTAATTTTGCCCGAACCCCACTTCTGGTACTAGATAAATTATTGTGAGATCTGAAGTTCAGGAAAAAATAGACTTAACACGACTTAGGTGCATAAAGAGTTTACTAAACTATGATAAAAAAATATATAGAAAGAGATACAAAGACAAAGATTAAGGAAAGTAACAGTCACCGAGTTATGAGACAGATGGGCGAGCTCCATCGACAAGCACCCAACATGTCCATATGATATGAAGTGAGGTAATGGTGGCAAGACATGTGTCATGCCCCACTCTGACGATGTGCGGAGGTCGGCCAGGATAGCAGCACGAGTTTAGTATTTGTTTTGGTGTCGTGCTGGATCCGCCTCTCATCAGGTGCACTGGGTGGAGTCATTAGTTTAAATGGCCTCCAGCTAAGTGCTCTGAGTGGATTATACTGTTCATTTTGGTCTGGGAAGTTTGGAGGAAAGGTTGGCTGTCTGTTCCTGCTCTCAGAGATAAGTGGCATTTCTAGTTTGGTTGTTTGTGTCATCTTGCCCATCCAGGTTCTGTGCGAGCAGGCTGCTCCTTTCTCCCCACTTCACCATCTCAGGGAGTTCAGGGTTTTGTTAGTCCAGGCTGGTGGACACAGCACACCTACCTTCAAGGTCTGCCTGTGGGCTGAGCAGTGCAGGGAAAGAGGTCAGGGATTTACTAGGAGGTGACCCTTCCCCTGTCTCTCGTCCAGAGCCTGGTTGGTGTGTTATCGTTTATACTGAGTGCACGTCCGTCGTGACAACATGTTACTGATGATGTCTTCAATGGAGCTGAGCTCTCTGTTCCAAAACTAAGGTGGCCATTTAACCCCCTAAGTGCTTTCTAGTCTCCTGGCCTCACCTAAAGGTTAGTATGCATGTACAGTTACCTCATACTGCAGAAATGTGGGCAGGTATAAACATCACTAAATAACTTCATAAAGTTAAAGGGGAAGAACCAATCAAAAACCTTGCTTTACAGTATAATACCCCTATACAGAGTAATGACTGTTTAGTACTTTTAAATGGAATACTCACCTACTTCATGATGAACAGAGCAGTACAGGTCAGGTCTCTTCTGCTCTACCAACCGTTACTTATGCTACCCTGGGTTTCTGGGCAATATATACAGTATGTATTTTCTGGGGGGATACTCTTTCACATTATGGCATGTCCTTTCAGCCTATGCTCAGAAGAAAGAGAGAGCGAGAACCCTTTCTCATTATGCAATGCTCCTCTGGGTTTCTGGGAAAGATATTCAAATGAGCTTTCCTAAGCCTATCTGGTGTCAGTATATTTTCATATATTTTTCCTATAAATCCAGAGGAACCTTGACTGGCTTAAAATACTGTCCATGCATGCATACTCGGCTCCCTCCATAAGAAGAAATAGTACCCCAACCAAGGCCTCTCAGACAGCCAAGCAAAGGTTCTTTGTTCAGCTCTGTTAAAGGATAGGTACCAAGAAAGAGCTAGATTCCTGATATTATACAGTTTTCCCTTCTTTTTGGAAAGAAGACGAGTTTGCATGTTTCTTTTCCAGAGAAGCATTATGTAGGGATACAAGCACAGCAATAGATAAAAGATCTTATTATGAAAATGTGTTGATTGAACAGTTTGAGGCTGCCACCAAAAACTTAGTGGGGAAAAATGGGAAAAATTAATCTATGGAGCACAAGGAGGTGTGTATAAATATAAATAGATGAGCAAATCAGTTTGAGACACCCAAAAACAAAGCCACAAGGCCCAGAGACCGTAATAATGTGCACATCCATAAAGTATAAAATCAATATAGCAATTTTATTAGACTACATAGACATACAGACATTTTAGTTTTTTATTGTATACAATAAACCATGTGCTGGTAAGAGTAAAACCAAACACAAACACAGCATCCACCAAAGTCCACAAATAAGGACACAATATGTATAGTCTGAGACAAAATGAAATACAATGCGATATCAAATAAAGGAACGACAATAAATAAATAATAATGTAGCATCAAATAACATAAAATGATACCTAAAAAGAATGAAGTACTAAGGTATAAGGCTCGGACTATATGGGTGGACCTGAGTCAATAGAACAACTCCCCACGCGTATCGCCGGTAGAGTCCAGCTTCCTCAGGGGTCAAGGTCTGTATGTGACAGTGTCCTATACATACCTATGTAATTAATAATGACTAATAATTAAGAATAATCACCTGTGTATGAAAGAGAAACAGTAGTGTGCTCATGGCGTCCCAGGCCGCGCGCCGCGCCTGCGCAAAATGGTCGCAAACCGGAAGTGCCATAAGGCATGTGATCAGAAACAGGAAATTCACATTTCCGAAATGGAATGCACATGCGTCCCATACAGAGCGCAATTGCACCTTAAAATAATACAGTGCAATCAATGGCAAAGCTGATATGACTTATACCAAATAATTAAACGGACATGATTAATCCTAAAATGCGGAATCAATCCTTAGGTAACAACATGATTGTAATATACTATAATGATTAAATTAATAGCAATAAAGGTTTCATGATTATCCGTGGATTGGTATCAAAGCGTGATATGTGAATTATACAATGATTAATTAATTATTTAAAGAATGACATTTTCAAAGTAAAATGTGCATGCGCTCATCATGGAACATGCCCACGCCCAAAATGGCCGAAAGTGCAAGACCTTAGAGGGATTGTAGAAAAAAAAATAGAAAAAACGTTTATGAAAAAAAAGGGTGTTACATGTGTCAATCATAAATAAACATGATTAATAAAGCCCCATATCATCAACTAATATAATACATTTCAATTATATTACATAAATATGAAAAAGGAAAATTGTAAAGGAAAAATAATATTCTATACTGTGATTTATTGGCCAATAAATACTATAAATAATAACTTTTAATAAATCCATATTTTCAGTGTACATATAATGAATTATATATTTAATTCTTATACCACCATAGAAAGTACCATAAAAAATACCCAAAAATTCATACATAAAAATGCTACGTGGAAAAGTGCCTGGGACGGCAGGAGTTAACACCAGAAAGAAGAAGAGAAGGCAAAAAAAAAAAAGAAGGGAAATATATAAAATAATATAATATTATTAAGCTGCTATAATTCGTATATGATGTGTAGAGAACAGCCGTAGACCAGAACATCGGGTATGTGGAAGAGGCTCCAGTGGATCCATTATATAGTGAGGAAAGTGGATTTTGAGGAGTAGGATGGTGTCCTTCAAAGTGCAAACCGTGTACCTGCAAATACTAAAAGAAGAAAACTGTCTGACAAAAAAGATAAGAAAGGTAATTCTTTCTGATGCCAGATGATTTTAGACATGTTAATTTGCATATATTTTTTCCCAGAAACCAAGAGGAGTGTTTTCTAGTCTACAATAGTCATCATGTATCACTGGTCTCCATAATAGAAATTGTACCCCTTAGAGGTACCCCCAAGGCCTCTCAACTAGAAAAGTTTATTTTATCTGTTTTGCTCTGATAAAGGGCTTTTCTCTGGAAGGTGTTGGTTGCAGATGTGAGGCTGGCTTAGCTATTTCCTCTTCTAGACTGTTTACTTGCACAGGCTTTTTAGAAAAAAATATGTGTCTTTGTAGACTAAAAGGTGCTAAATACCAGTTTTTAGGTTAATTGGAGCATGTTTGAATAGTTCATGTTTGTACTTTTGAAAAAGTTTGATAAATCGGACCAGAAACAAATTTGAAGAAGTTTGCTCATCTCAAGTTAGAATCCAAATTTGTTTGGGAAAACTCAGGATTTATTCAAAATTGATAGAATTGATTTGCTCATCTCTTATATATATATCTCTTATATATATCAATGTCCTCTTAATATTTGAGTCCACTAAGTTTTTGGTGGTAGCCTCAAACTGTTCAGTAAGTGCTTTTTCATAATATGATTTTCCCCTGGTGGTAGCCTCAAACTGTTCAATCCAGTGCTTTTTTCTAATAACATTTTTGATTTATTGCTGTGCTTGCTTCTCATATAATGTTTCTCTGGCAAAGAAATACTGTATGTAAGCTAGTATCCATTCCCAACAGAAAAAAATACTGAGTGTTTCATACCAGGAACACAGCCCGTTCTGGGTAACTACCCTTTAGCAGAGCTAAGCAATGAAAACTTGTTTTGCTGCCTGAGAGGCCTTAGTTGGGGAACTATTTCTCCTTATGGAGGGTGCCGTAAGCCAATCAATGCTCTTCTGGGTTTTTGGGAAAAATAGATCTTTCCCAGAAACCCAGAGGAACATTTACGATATTCCACACACATAATATGCATACTAGGTGCTCTCCATTATAATCATCATCATCATAATAATAATAATAATAATAAAAACTCTCTATTTCTTCTGAGCAGGACATGCCCCTGAGTTCTCATAGGGAGAGAGCTGCAGCAGAAAGGACACACCCCTGAGCTGCCATCTTGATATAAATCTAGCAGAGCAATGAATGTGGAGATCTCCGGATCCATGTGAGGGCCAGGGCTGGTTCTAGCTTTGTAAGAAGGATGTTGTCATGTTCTATATGATGCCTGATTCTCATTTTTTTTTTTACATCAATCACTGGATCACCCCTTTCACTAAAGGACTATATTACTGCTTCAATTTTTCTGTTGCATTTTGACTGTCCAGGTGGCAATATTAATAAAATATAATAAAAATAGAAATTAAAAGATAGAAATGGGACAGTGCTTGAAAAAGTGTCAGGGTGAGTAGTAAGGGTCCTCAGGTCCTGGAGCTCCACTGAGATTTACGGCTTCCCATGGTGGCTGCAGCTCCTTCTCTTAGGGTCCTGCTAATGTATTCAGGATGGTGCCCGCTCACAGTATGAATCAATCATTTCTAGGTAGCAGGGGAGGGTGGAAGGGGGCAGAACTCTTAATGGGTTAATAAACAGCCAAAATAATATAAAAAAGGTTGGTGTCCCTTTAAGAGCCATAAGAAAAGATGCTCTACAGCACCCCAGCGTTAATACTATGTGTGATACAGTCTACTGTATCTAATCCTATAATGTATGATACTGTCTGCTGAGCTGTGTATCTAATCCTATAATGTATGATACTGTCTGGTGATTTCACGGAGGAGACCTCTGAGCTGACACTCGGTGTATCTCAGCTGCAGGGGTTGATGGCCCCTCTTTGCCTCTCACCATCCTCGAACTCCAGGATCAGATCATTCCTCACACAACAGTAATCGTATTGAACCTGCACATATTAAATTGGGTGCTAATGGATTTACCAGCCCTCTGCTCCTCGCTGCGCTCTGCCGCCTGCTGCAACGTGAGCTCTTCACAACAGATATGTTTACAGGCGCCTATCAATACAAGGGCAGAGGTCTCGAGCCCTCTAACCAGGGGTTAACCTCGCTTCCTTCACACCCTGCCACCTCCTCATAGCACTAATCAGCGCCTGCCCCTAATGAGCGCCGAACCAACGGATCCTGTGTGATACAGTCTGCTGTGTATCTAATCCTATCCTGTGTGATACTGTCTGCTGAGCTGTGTATCTAATCCTATCCTGTGTGATACAGTTTGCTGAGCTGTGTATCTAATCCTGTCCTGTGTGATACTGTCTCCTAAGCTGTGTATCTAATTCTATCCTGTGTGATACTGTCTGCTGAGCTGTGTATCTAATCCTATCCTGTGTGATACTGTCTGCTGAGCCGTGTATCTAATCCTATCCTGTGTGATACTGTCTGCTGAGCTGTGTATCTAATCCTATCCTGTGTGATACTGTCTGCTGAGCTGTGTATCTAATCCTATCCTGTGTGATACTGTCTGCTGAGCTGTGTATCTAATCCTATCCTGTGTGATACTGCCTGCTGAGCTGTGTATCTAATCCTATCCTGTGTGATACTGTCTGCTGAGCTGTGTATCTAATCCCATCCTGTGTGATACTGTTTGCTAAGCTGTGTATCTAATCCTATCCTGTGTGATACTGTCTGCTGTATCTAATCCTATCCTGTGTGATACTGTCTGCTGAGCTGTGTATCTAATCCTATCCTGTGTGATACAGTCTGCTGAGCTGTGTATCTAATCCTATCCTGTGTGATACTGTCTGCTGAGCTGTGTATCTAATCCTATCCTGTGTGATACAGTCTGCTGAGCTGTGTATCTAATCCTATCCTGTGTGATACTGTCTGCTGAGCTGTGTATCTAATCCTATCCTGTGTGATACTGTCTGCTGAGCTATGTATCTAATCCTATCCTGTGTGATACTGTCTGCTGAGCTGTGTATCTAATCCTATCCTGTGTGATACTGTCTGCTGAGCTGTGTATCTAATCCTATCCTGTGTGATACTGTCTGCTGAGCTATGTATCTAATCCTATCCTGTGTGATACTGCCTGCTGAGCTGTGTATCTAATCCTATCCTATGTGATACTGTCTGCTGAGCTGTGTATCTAATCCTATCCTGTGTGATACTGTCTGCTGAGCTGTGTATCTAATCCTATCCTGTGTGATACTGTCTGCTGAGCTGTGTATCTAATCCTATCCTGTGTGATACAGCCTGCTGAGCTGTGTATCTAATTCTATCCTGTGTGATACTGTCTGCTGAGCTTTGTATCTAATCCTATCCTGTGTGATACTGCCTGCTGAGCTGTGTATCTAATCCTCCCCTGTGTGATACTGTCTGCTGAGCTGTGTATCTAATCCTATCCTATGTGATACTATCTGCTGAGCTGTGTATCTAATCCTATCCTGTGTGATACTGTCTCCTGAGCTGTGTATCTAATCCTATCCTATGTGATACTATCTGCTGAGCTGTGTATCTAGGCCTCCCATGTGATACTGTCTGCTGAACCATGTATCTAAGCCTATTGTGTGATTTTGTGCTGCGGAACTGTGTATCTAAGCCCTGGATGTGTGATACAGTCCCAGACAAGCAGGTAGCACTACTTTCCCTACCGGACTGAACCCTGCTGTGGATGATGACAGACTGAAGCAGTGTCCCAATCCTAATAATTAGTAGAGAATTAGTTAGTAGCTCAGAGATAAGTGGCTGATAAGCGTCGCCCGGCACAGCAGCCTCTGACCTGATGTGTGATTAAGGCTCCTCCACCACAGATGAAGCCCTGGAGTCCAGACGCCCTTTTTCTGGGCTGCACAGAGTCGTCTGCGGAGTCCCGGGGCTGAGGAGGTCCGCAGCCTTGTGCTCCACATAATTGTAATGTATCTGGTTACACAACTATGTAGACTATGGGCCCAGATTCAACACAAGGATTCGCCACGACGGTCTTGTAAAGGGCACAATCGTCGTTCTCCCTTGAGGTTCACCTTGTGGGATTATTTTTAGGGGATAACTTCAGATAGGGCCATGAAAAAAATCATTTCTAAATATAACCGGGCTGTATAACATTCACAAGGAATGGCGATGGGGAATGGGGCCTAAATTGTTTTGACCTTTTTAAGAATGGGGGGAGGATGATCCCTATCAGATCACAAAGCCCCTCACATATAAAAAGATCAGAGGCTCATGTCAGCGCTTCGTGTCCTTCCTGTTCTGACATCCAGGTAGGTGATGAGCAGGAGAGATGCCGGATACCTCTCGGATGCTGTCTTATACTATGGCATACATTGTATCTCTCTAGGATGCTGGTATATACTCTGGCATACATTGTATCTCTCTAGGATGCTGGTATATACTCTGGGATACATTGTATCCCTCTAGGACTCAATTATATACTCTGGGATACATTGTATCTCTCTTGGATGCTGTTATATACTCTGGGATACATTGTATCCCTCTAGGACTCAATTATATACTCTGGGATACATTGTATCTCTCTAGGATGCTGCCATATACTCTGGGATACATTGTATCCCTCTAGGACTCAATTATATACTCTGGCATACATTGTATCTCTCTTGGATGCTGTTATATACTCTGGGATACATTGTATCTCTCTAGGATGCTGTTATATCCCCTTGGATACATTGTATCTCTCTAGGATGCTGTTATATACTCTGGGATACATTGTATCTCTCTAGGACAGTGTTTCCCAACCAGTGTGCCTCCAGCTGTTGCAAAACTACAACTCCCAGAATGCCTGGACAGCCTTTGGCTGTGCAGGCATGCTGGGAGTGGTAGTTTTACAACAGCTGGAGGCACACTGGTTGGGAAACACTGCTCTAGGATGCTGTTATATACTCTGGGATACATTGTATCTCTCTAGGATGCTGTTATATCCCCTTGTATACATTGTATCTCTCTAGGACTCCATTATATACTCTGGGATACATTGTATCCCTCTAGGATGCTGCCATATACCCTGGGATACATTGTATCTCTGTAGCACTCCATTAAATACTCTGGGATACATTGTATCTCTCTAGGATGCTGCCATATACTCTGGGATACATTGTATCTCTCTAGGATGCTGTTATATCCCCTTGGATACATTGTATCTCTCTAGGATGCTGTTATATCCCCTTGGATACATTGTATCTCTCTAGGATGCTGTTATATACTCTGGGATACATTGTATCTCTCTAGGATGCTGTTATATACTCTGGGATACATTGTATCTCTCTAGGATGCTGTTATATCCCCTTGTATACATTGTATCTCTCTAGGACTCCATTATATACTCTGGGATACATTGTATCCCTCTAGGATGCTGCCATATACCCTGGGATACATTGTATCTCTGTAGCACTCCATTAAATACTCTGGGATAAATTGTATCTCTCTAGGATGCTGTTATATACTCTGGGATACATTGTATCCCTCTAGGATGCTGCCATATACCCTGGGATACATTGTATCTCTGTAGCACTCCATTAAATACTCTGGGATAAATTGTATCTCTCTAGGATGCTGTTATATACTCTGGGATACATTGTATCCCTCTAGGATGCTGCCATATACTCTGGGATACATTGTATCTCTCTAGGATGCTGTCTTATACTCTGGGATACATTGTATCTCTCTAGGATGCTGTTATATCCCCTTGGATTCATTGTATCTCTCTAGGATGCTGTTATATCCCCTTGGATACATTGTATCTCTCTAGGATGCTGTTATATACTCTGGGATACATTGTATCTCTCTAGGATGCTGTTATATACTCTGGGATACATTGTATCTCTCTAGGATGCTGTTATATCCCCTTGTATACATTGTATCTCTCTAGGACTCCATTATATACTCTGGGATACATTGTATCCCTCTAGGATGCTGCCATATACCCTGGGATACATTGTATCTCTGTAGCACTCCATTAAATACTCTGGGATAAATTGTATCTCTCTAGGATGCTGTTATATACTCTGGGATACATTGTATCCCTCTAGGATGCTGCCATATACCCTGGGATACATTGTATCTCTGTAGCACTCCATTAAATACTCTGGGATAAATTGTATCTCTCTAGGATGCTGTTATATACTCTGGGATACATTGTATCCCTCTAGGATGCTGCCATATACTCTGGGATACATTGTATCTCTCTAGGATGCTGTCTTATACTCTGGGATACATTGTATCTCTCTAGGATGCTGTTATATCCCCTTGGATACATTGTATCTCTCTAGGATGCTGTCATATACTCTGGGATACATTGTATCTCTCTAGGATGCTGCCATATACTCTGGGATACATTGTATCTCTCTAGGATGCTGTTATATCCCCTTGGATACATTGTATCTCTCTAGGATGCTGTTATATCCCCTTGGATACATTGTATCTCTCTAGGATGCTGTTATATACTCTGGGATACATTGTATCTCTCTAGGATGCGGTTATATCCCCGTGGATACATTGTATCTCTCTAGGATGCTGTTATATACTCTGGGATACATTGTATCTCTCTAGGATGCTGTTATATACTCTGGGATACATTGTATCTCTCTAGGATGCTGTTATATCCCCTTGGATACATTGTATCTCTCTAGGACTCCATTATATACTCTGGGATACATTGTATCCCTCTAGGATGCTGCCATATACCCTGGGATACATTGTATCTCTGTAGCACTCCATTAAATACTCTGGGATAAATTGTATTTCTCTAGGATGCTGTTATATACTCTGGGATACATTGTATCCCTCTAGGATGCTGTTATATACTCTGGGATAAATTGTATCTCTCTAGCATGCTGCCATATACTCTGGGATACATTGTATCTCTCTAGGATGCTGTTATATGCCCTGTGATACATTGTATCTCTCTAGGACTCCATTATATACTCTGGGATACATTGTATCCCTCTAGGATGCTGTTATATACTCTGGGACACATTGTATCTCTGTAGGATGCCTTCATATACTATGGCATACATTGTATCTCTCTAGGATGCTGTTATATACTCTGGGATACATTGTATCTCTCTAGGATGCTGTTATATACCCTGGGATAAATTGTATCTCTCTAGGACTCGATATACAGGTGAAACTCGAAAAATTTGAATATCGTGCAAAGTTCATTTATTATAGTATGAATTAATTAGCTGACTAGAGTGTGACACTTTGAGCCGAGAATATTGAACCTTTTCACAAAATTCTAATTTTAATTTGCATTACTGAAATAAATGAACTTGCACGATATTCTAATTTTTCGAGTTTCACCTGTATACTCTGGGATACATTGCATCTCTGTAGCACTCCATTATATACTATGGGATACATTGTATCTCTCTAGGATGCTGTTACATACCCTGGGATACATTGTATCCCTCTAGGACTCCATGATATAATCTGGGATACATTGTATCTATTAATTATTCTCTTTATATTCTCAGGATTGCCCAGTCCTCTTCTTAACTGAAATCATCAGAGGTAAGATATAGGATGATATCCTGTTTCCTCAGGACAAACAGCTGATATTTGAGGGAGGTGCACATGAGAATATATGTGTGACTATAGATGTGTGTGACTATAGATGTGTGTGACTATAGATGTGTGTGACTATAGATGTGTATGACTATAGACATGTGTGCATTGGGTATGGGTTGGGAATTTTTATTAAAGCCAGCTGAATGGGTAGGGGCCTGGGGGATAGCCAACCCCTGACAGCTGACACATTCCGAGCGGGCAGACTTCAGAGGATTATTTCTTCTCTGGTTCTGCCAATCTAAGAAGATATGGGAAGGGATTTTTCAGTCTGAGATGGCTGGATGGATGGAGCTCACATCTGATCGCTTTCAGCCATATATTCCTCTTGCCCTGGAATATGACACCCGGCCTCTGCTCTTTTTGGTCAATTACAGTTTTCGCCATTGTTTGCCTGACCATAGAGATCAGCCATTAGTCTCCCAGACAATATCTATCATGCAGACCTGCTCAGCTTCTCCATAGATTAATGCTAGGTTTTATTCTGTGCCATCCAGTTACTGCACTGGGCCATTAAGTGGACTGGGGCAAACAGCCCCGGTGGCCCAAGGCAGCAAAGCCTCGGACACCTAGTGGAGACAAGCGACTGGGGTCATTGGGCTGTGTCTGGTATTATAGTTCAGCTTCATCCAAGTGAATTTGGCAATACCAGACAAAGCCCATGGTCAGTAGGGGGAACTCTTTGTAGACAACCTCTTCTGAAGGCCAGATGTTGATGCACACCTAATAACTTCCAGCCCATAGAGCAGTATGTGATGTGCTCATCTCCTCAATCTTAATTCTTCACTCAGGGATTCACATACCTGCTTCATCACTAAGCATCCTCCTGTGAACCGCAACCATGAGTTCGGATGCGGAGATGGCGGTTTTTGGGGTGGCGGCTCACTTCCTCAGGAAAAATGAGAAGGAGAGGATCGAGGCCCAGAACAAACCGTTTGATGCAAAGACGTCTATGTTTGTGGTGGATGCCAAGGAATCCTATGTGAAGGGCACACTAACCAGTAAGGAAGGGGGCAAAGCCACCGTAAAAACTGAGAAAGGGGAGGTAAGTGTGCGAAAAATCCATGAGAGACTCATAGCTGCTACAGGATAATGACACTTGGGGTACAGGATAATGACACTTGGGGTACAGGATACTGACGCTGACACTTGGGGTACAGGATAATGACACTGACACTCGGGGTACAGGATAATGACAATATTTATCCTTACTTGTTGTCCTCAGTCTGTAACAGTGAAGGATGACCAAATTTTCCCCATGAACCCCCCTAAATATGATAAAATTGAAGACATGGCGATGATGACTCACCTGAACGAGCCGGCCGTCCTGTATAACCTCAAAGAGCGTTACGCAGCCTGGATGATCTACGTAAGTACGCTTCTTCTCCAGTGCTACATGTCATGGAATGGGGTTGGGTGTAAGAAGACCTTGTTGTTGTTCATGAATAGTGTTGAGCGCGAATATTCGAATTTCGAATTTTTTTCTCGAATATCGCAATTTCGAGATTTCGCGAATATTTAGAATATAGTTCCAAATATTCGCGAAATCGAATATTCGTATTTTTATTCGAAAAAAAAATTCGGACGATTATTTTAATCTTATGATTTTTTTTTTTTTCCTATGACTATGGCTAGGCTAATATGTGTATTTTACGAAATTTCTTAATATTGCTCTAACTTCGTCTTTTAGAATATTCGTAATATTCTAAAAGACGGAGTTAGAGCAATATTCCGAATATTCTAAAAGACGAAGTTAGAGCAATATTAAGAAATTTCGTAAAATACACATATTAGCCTAGCCATAGAAAAAAAAAAAAAATCATAAGATTAAAATAATCGTACGATTATTTTAATCTTATGATTTTTTTTTTTTTCCTATGACTATGGCTAGGCTAATATGTGTATTTTACGAAATTTCTTAATATTGCTCTAACTTCGTCTTTTAGAATATTAAATAATTACGAATATTCGATTTCGACGAAAATAATAAGAATATTTATTCGAATATTCGCGAAATATCGCGAAATCGAATATGGCACCTCCCGCTCATCACTATTCATGAAATGACCTGTTCAACACCCAGAATCATACACTAAGTCTCCATAGCAACCAATGTAACAGTCCATGAGTGGCCTCATAATGGCTACAATGTTACTGAGTGGAACATCTGGTCTCTACGATATCTCAGTGCATCGGCAGGAGCTTTGTGTTTCTGAGCTCTCAACAGAGAATTTCTGACCACATAATACTTTCAGGGCATATCATGGGTCATTTTGATCACAATCTTTTTTCCTGTTTCTTTCCAGACATATTCCGGTCTGTTTTGTGTCACCGTGAACCCCTACAAGTGGCTGCCTGTTTACAACCCTGAAGTTGTCGATGCTTACAGAGGCAAGAAGCGTCAGGAGGCCCCACCACACATCTTCTCTATCTCTGATAACGCCTATCAGTTCATGTTGACTGGTAAGCTACTCATAGATCCCCCGTGGTGATCATACAGGCAGTCCAGGACTTGTAGAGATGTCTCTAGAGAACACATTGGTCCCTTTTGGAGGTTATCTATCAACTGATTCAGGACAACTTGGTTGAAGTACCAATATTATGGACCAGCTATTTAATTATGAGTGGAGAACCAATTGGATGGATGTAGAAAGGGTTGGGCTGTATCCAGGGGAGTAGCTAAAGGCTCATGAGCCCTGGTGCAAGAGGCTTGAGGTTGGGCTTTTCTTCTCTCAATGCTTGGCAGAGAAGCACATAGACTTCGTGCTGCCTGAGGCAAAAATTTAAATGGCACCCACCATGCCAAATTATTGACCAAGCCTCTTCCCACCAGCTAGAGGTGTATCCTGACCAGCATGGACTTTCTATAATACTGGTGTCTTCTTATGTGGCACAATGGTCTTTGGGCCCCCTCAGGCTGCTGGGCCTGATAGTGACTGCTATCTCTGCACCTCCTACAGCTATGCCCCTGGCTAGATTTCTCATGTCAGAACTTTTGGCTAACCATTGATGGTCAAATTGTTCTGCTAGGTCTGATAGCTGTTCCAGTCTTTGGAGGTCGACCATCCAGTTGGAGGATAATTCTCAACCCAACAGAGGTTAGACCCCAGTATGTCTAACTCATATTTGGGATCAAATATAGTCACATGACCCACAGGTAGCATGTTTGACTAATGTGACCAGCCCTAGGACTCTCCATTTTCATCAATGAATGAGCCGTCTCTTTTTTTCTCCGCAGATCGCGAAAACCAGTCCATCCTGATCACGTATGTACTTTACTGGGTTTTTTTTAACCATTTTTCTTAGTGCGCCATTGAGAAGAATGTGGTGTCCCCATGATATTACTGGTGTCAGACTGCAGGAATAGGAAGTGTTATCATAGGGATACTGGGCTTTATAGCAACCAATCAAATCATATTTTTACTTCACCTTGAAATATTAAAGCTGCTTACTGATTGTTCTGATACCTATGATACCATGCTCTCCATAAGGAGAACTAGCACCCCCTGGATCCTGACCTAGGCCTCTCACCCAGCTCTCTCTGCTCTGCACTGATGAGGGGTTCTGCAGATGAGGAGCTGGCTTACATCTGGTGGCATCTGGGGCTCAGCTTTCTTTTCTTTTTGGAAAGCATGCTAAATTACATTGCATCATGGCCTATAAGATGCCTTACTCCTACTAGGCGCTCTCCACAAGGAGAAATACTACCCCCTTCCCACATACTGAAATGCTAGAGCACCGGGATATCTATGTAATCCATTTTTTTTAACTCACTAAAGTTAGATCTGTAAACTCTAGATCTGTAATTGTCCGACATTACCAGACTCATTTATATAACATGTTTTCCAGTCTTGGACTTGAAAAACTTCTAGTTATTTTGACTTTTTAAATCCAGTGGAGAATCCGGTGCCGGCAAGACGGTGAACACGAAACGTGTCATCCAGTACTTCGCAACAATTGCAGCTGTTGGTGACAAAAAGAAAGAGGAGGCTACAAAGAATAAGGTCTATCTATCTATTATCTATCTATTATCTATCTATCTATTATCTATTATCTATCTATCTATTATCTATCTATCTATTATCTATTATCTATTATCTATTATCTATTATCTATTATCTATCTATCTATTATCTATCTATCTATTATCTATCTATCTATTATCTATCTATCTATCTATCTATCTATTATCTATCTATCTATTATCTATCTATTATCTATATATTATCTATCTATCATCTATCTATTATCTATTATCTATCTATTATCTATCTATCTATCTATCTATCTATCTATCTATCATCTATCTATTATCTATCTATTATGTATCTATCTATTATCTATCTATCTATCTATCTATCTATCTATTATCTATCTATCTATCTATCTATCTATCTATCTATCTATTATCTATCTATTATGTATCTATCTATTATCTATCTATCTATCTATCTATCTATCTATCTATCTATCTATCTATCTATTATCTATCTATCTATCTATCTATCTATCTCTATTAACTATCTATTATCTATCTATCTATCTATCTCTTATCTATTTATCTATTTATCTATCTATCTATCTATCTATCTATCTATCTATTATCTATCTATCTATCTATCTATCTCCTATCTATCTATTATCTATCTATTATCTATCTATCTATTATCTATCTATCTATCTATCTATCTATCTATCTATCTATCTATCTATCTATCTATCTATTATCTATCTATCTATCTATCTATCTATCTATCTATTATCTGATATTTATCTATCTATCTATCTATCTATCTATCTATCTATCTATCTATCTATTGAAATCAAATCGACTTTATTGGCAGGACTAAATACATTTTAGCATTGCCAAAGCAAGTGGGAAATAATTGGGTAGGGTTGGGGGGTGGGGACACGTCCAGGGTGGGGGTATAGGAGTCCATGGTATATCAGGCTCCTCTCAGTCTATGGCAGGCAGTAATATATTGTGCTGCTGTGGCCGCTGTCTTCTCCTCTTCCCCCAGCAGTATGGAGAGTCTCTCTTTCTCCTCCATGGAGGTGAAGTCTGGGCAGAGATCAGACAGTCTCCTGAAGTCAGTCTCCCTCACTGCTGAGTATTTGGGGCACCGCAGCAGGAAATGAGGCTCATCCTCCACGGCCTCCTGATCACACTTCTGGCACAGCCTGCTCTCCCTGGGCATGTACCTCTGTCGGTGACGCCCGGATTCAATGAGCAGGCTGTGGGCGCTCAGTCTGTAGAGGCTCAGGATCTGTCAGTCTTTTGGATTGGGGAGTTTCTCCAAATATGGGGCCGGTTTGTACTCCCTCTGCAGGCTCTGGTATACTGTCAGCTTATGTGATGTTCGTATGTCGTTCCTCCAGACGCTAATATACTCCTCTTTGTACTTGTGTATCGTCCTCTGGATTTCGCCCTTTGTCAGGCTATATTGGTTGGTGGCTTGGGCAGGCTGGGTTTGGGTGACTTGTTGCAGGGTGCTTAGTTTTTCTGGGGCTTCTTGGTGTAGCAAGGCTTTGTGATGGTAGGAGCTGGGACTGCTGCTATGCAGATGGGCTCTGAATGATAGCGCCCTCTTCTGGACAGCAAAGTAGAGTGGGAATCTGCCCAGTTCTGCTCGACAGGCGCTGTTCGAGGTGCTCCTGTGGACCTGGAGAAAGTGTTTGCAGAGTTGGAATAGTTCTGTTGGCCCAGAGTCTCACTTTGCCCGGTCTGGGTATGTGTCTGGGCCCCAGACTTTGCTGCCATACAGGAGGATCGGGGCGATGATGGTGTCAAGGATTTTAAGCCAGACGGTCACTGGTGCCTTAAGGTGATACAGACGCCTTCTGATGGCATAGAAGGTTTTGCTCGCCTTGTCTTTCTTAAAACTCCCTGATTGGCTGATTTCTAGGCCCAGGTCGGTGTAGCTGTCAGTTTCTGAAAGTGGACAGTTGTTTAGCAGGAAGGGAGGACGCCCGGCTGCTTTCCGGTTTCTTTTCTGGAACACCATGATGTTGGTTTTCTTTGGATTGATTATCTATCTATCTATCTATCTATCTATCTATCTATCTATCTATCTATCCTTTATTATATATCTATCTATCTAATATCCATCTATCTATCTAATATCTTTCTTGTTCTAATATCATGTTCTTTGCTTCTACTATTACAGGGGACTCTGGAGGATCAGATTATTCAGGCTAACCCATTGCTAGAAGCCTTTGGTAACGCCAAGACTGTCAGAAATGACAACTCCTCCCGTTTTGTAAGTGAGAATTGCTCCAATTTAGAGATTGAAAGTAAAATATCATATAATTCCAAGAATGAAAATCACAGTATCTTGAGTGCGGTAGTTGGATGGAGATGTGAGGTCAGTCACGGCGGCCGCTTTCTGTGAGACCACAGAACGATTATCATCACAAACCGTGTCACTGAATCTCCTTAAAAAACACATTTTTATTACTACTGCATTTTTTCTAGTTATCTCTTTAGAAATATTAATAAATCACATTATTATTACATTTAGCACTTTTTTTTATATTTATTGCATTATATTACTTTTACTTGTATTTTTTTAATTTATTCCAACCTACTTTTTTCTTCAATATATTTTAGGGCAAATTCATCAGAATCCATTTTGGCACCACTGGAAAACTGGCTTCTGCAGATATTGAAACATGTACGTAAGAAATGGGAATTTTAGATATTTTTTTCTATTTCTTTCTGACACATGGGTAGACCATACACAATAAGTTGTAAAACTTCACATCTGTCTTCATCCGTCACACAAGTTCTAGAAGATTTGTATTCTTCTACATGACTGGGTGGCATGGACATACTGGAAGAAGTTCTGTGTTCATTGTAGAGGGTGTGATATGATAGATGAGAGGTGCAGCATGGACGAGCTATCTCTAGTGAACACGAGATGGGGTCAGGGATGAATTTTAGATTTTTTTGTTGTTGTTGTATGAGTTTTTTTAAAAAATTACATCATTTTAATGTTGTCAGATCTGCTGGAGAAATCCAGAGTGACTTTTCAACTGAAAGCTGAGAGAAGCTACCACATCTTCTACCAGATCATGTCCAACAAGAAGCCTGAGTTGATCGGTGAGGAGTCATTCACAGGGTCGTAAAAAAAAGTCAACTGCGAGTTTGCTTGTATTTTTGCTTACCCTCATTTTTTTTTGGATCAGAAATGCTTTTGATTACAACAAATCCCTACGACTTTCCATTCGTCAGCCAAGGTGAAATTACTGTGGCCAGCATTGATGATACTGAAGAGCTGATGGCCACTGACGTAAGTGTGAAAGCCACAAGTGTTATTATTACTCGCCATTCATAGACTGTTTCATACTGATGTGGTAGTACTCTCCATAGTGGAATATGTAGCTTGATCTTATATTTTATTGACACATTGGAATTGACATAGTTAAAGGGGATGTCAGTCCCTTTCAGAATGTGGCCACACAGCGTCCCAGGCTGTTCATGCTGCAGCTAATCAGACATTTCACCTGCAGCAGAAATGTTCTATTGAAGGGTGCCCTAGTATTACATGGATGTAATGCAAGGACAGCTGAAATCTGGCATAATGGGGGGTCACTTTTTTAGAGGGGCCTTTGAGGTTTCTGAGTAAGGGGTTTCTCCTTTATGATGTCACATGGACACGAAAAGTCTTTAAACTGCAGGAATTTCGTTTAGTAAATTAAATGTAAAAGCAAAAATAAAAAAAATAAAAAAAACACTAATGCGCCTGTTCTTCAGACCTAACCGACCTTCTTAATCCGCAGAGTGCCATTGATATTCTGGGATTCACCGCTGAGGAAAAAGTCACCATTTACAAGCTGACAGGTGCCGTAATGCACTACGGTAACATGAAGTTCAAGCAGAAGCAAAGAGAGGAGCAGGCCGAGCCTGACGGCACAGAAGGTGAGGACCGCCATCTCCAGAAATAGGAGAAGAAATAATCAGGAGAGGAAAACTCTATTTTATGTTGTAGGGGGTTAATGACCCAAGTAAAAAAAAATTAAAATTAGCACCAATAATATAAAATCTGCTCATTTCTATGACACGCAGAAAATGTAGAGAGAGAATATTTTGTCTGCCCTCATCGGACCTTAAAATAGGCCATAGGTGGTGGTACAGCAGTCTTCCTCTCAAATACCGTAAATGACAATTCACAACCAGGTGGAGTTTTTTTCTTTATTTCTTCCTCTCGGGAAACATTTCTATAACCTTGAAATATATCTTTAAACCTTCCAGTTGCTGACAAGGCAGCCTACTTGATGAACCTGAACTCTTCAGATCTTCTGAAAGGCCTCTGCTATCCCAGAGTCAAAGTCGGGAATGAATATGTCACCAAAGGTCAGACGGTGCAGCAGGTGAGTGCTCTCCAGGGCATAATTATACAAAAATGTCATCACAATTGGATTCACATGTCCATAACCGGAATCAGACTAGCCCTACAGAGTACTGGGTCGTGTTCGGTCAAGCATATGGCCAAAGAAGCAAAGCTTGGAGCCAATCACTTAATCTAGGGTCTATTTCTTATGAGATTATTTGCAAATAACCTATTTGATCATATTGATATGTCCTGAGTCTGCAGTGATAGCATCGATGATGCAAGTTTATGGCCATCCTCTGAAAAGATTTCTCCAATGACCTTCCGTTCGACTCTTGTGATATGTATTTGGGTAGATTATTGACCAGGCTTTCCTTTGCTTTGGGTATGTCTGTCCAAAGGGAATATGGACTGCACCCTTCCAAATGAGCCACCTTAATACTTTCAATTACCTCAGTACAATCCATTATAGGTCACTGTATGAAGGACATGTCCCATAATAGAATGAAGACCTAATGTTGACGTGCCGAAAGTTCATTTTGTTCTTCACTTCATTATACAGGTGCACAATAATGTTGGTGCCTTGGCAAAGGCCGTCTATGAGAAGATGTTCTTTTGGATGGTTGCACGTATCAATGAACAGCTAGACACAAAACATTCAAGACAGTTCTTCATTGGTGTCCTGGATATTGCTGGATTTGAAATCTTTGATGTAAGTTCTTGAGCCAACCAGTCATTGAGCACAACCTAGATGTTAAAAACATTGTGAATATATCTCAGGTGAGACTGACCATTGATAGTTGTACTAATTATTTCCCATCCATATCTGTAGTACAACAGCTTGGAACAACTTTGCATCAACTTCACCAATGAGAAGCTGCAGCAGTTCTTCAACCACCACATGTTTGTCCTGGAGCAAGAGGAGTACAAGAAGGAGGGGATCGAGTGGACCTTCATCGACTTCGGCATGGACCTCGCTGCCTGCATTGAGCTTATTGAGAAGGTACTTTTGTCTTTTGGAATTCTTATCTTCGTCTTGAAGGATAAAGCATTTTTCACTTAACAAACTCGATAAGGTGTTGATGAACTGTGTACCTCATGTTTTACACAGCCAATGGGTATCTTCTCCATCCTTGAAGAGGAGTGCATGTTTCCCAAGGCGACAGACACCTCCTTCAAGAACAAACTGTATGATCAACATCTCGGCAAATCCAACAACTTCCAGAAGCCAAAGCCGGGCAAAGGCAAAGCTGAGGCTCACTTCTCCCTGATCCACTATGCTGGGACTGTGGACTACAACATCAGCGGCTGGCTCGACAAGAACAAGGACCCACTGAATGAAACTGTCATTGGGCTTTACCAGAAGTCATCTATGAAAACCTTAGCCACGCTATTCTCCTCCTATGCAGCAACTGACGCAGGTGAATGTAATAATGGATGTTATTGACCAAATATGTAAAAGACAGTGCACTTAAAGCTAAGCATTGGCTTACGGGCCTTGTTGCACCTGTTTTTTCTAGGGAAAGTTAAAACATTAAGATGATGAACCAATGAATTAAATGTAGATGTAGCTAAAATATTTTTTGATATTTTTTTTAACCTAAGATAGTACGAAGAAAGGTGCCAAGAAGAAGGGTTCCTCTTTCCAGACTGTGTCTGCTCTTTTCAGGGTATGTTGTCATATTATCCATGTCCCACTTACACTACACAAACTGTCCTATTTCCATTTCTGAATGCATTAATATATTAGAGGACTTGGTCAGTGGATAATTTTTTTTGAAAAAGTTGAAAATGGAGTAAAATTCTAAAGTGTCATATTTATGTTACCAATGTCCTGCTGCTCCCACCGTTCTCTGCTTCCCGGTCCTGCCTGAAATACAGGAAATCACTGCTCAGCCAAATAACGGCCACAGCTCTGGCCCGTCTGACTTTTAATATTTTGGGCAGTCATTCAGTGAAGGCTCCGATGCCTGCCATTGTAAAGTTTTTATTAAACTTGAAATCATCCCCTTTCCCCATTTCTCACATATAAAAATAATTTTAAAAAAGTCATTATTATTGCTGCGTCCAAAAATGCCCCAAGTAGAAAATATTTTTCATAAAACGGTGAACACCGTAACAGAAAAATAAAATCACCCTTTTTGGTCACTTCACCTCCCAAACTGTGTAAAAGCTGTATAAAACTGCAGCTTGCTCAGCCCCATAGATGGAAATATAAAAAGTTATGGGTGTGAGAATATGACAATACAAAAAAGTTCTAAAACATAACAAGAAGCAATACATTTGGTATTGCTGTTATCATCTCATATTTATCACACAGTGAATGCTGTAAAACTAAAACTAGTAAAATAATGGCGCTTTTTCTCCCAATTTCACCACATTGATAATTTTTTTCCCAGTTTCTCAATATATCGTATGGAATATTAAATTATGCAATTAAAAAGTAAACCTCGTCCTGCAAAAAAAACAAGCCCTCATATAGCGAAGTAAAAAGTTACGGCTCGTGGAAAGAATGAAAAAAAAAATAATAATAATTGTTTATGATGCCAAGGAGTTAAAACATTTAATCTGACAGACAACCCTTTTAAGGTTACAGATTAATCTGCCCATATTTTTACACAATTCATTGTGGCCAAATCACCAACAAACCAAGCACCAACATCTTGTTTAGAATCTTTCAATATGAAACCTGGTGTTTTTGTCATTAGTTCAGAAAATTGAGGAATACTTTGTTGCTTACACTTACTTAGTAACTGATTATATTCATTTCTCATGTGTTATAGGAGAACTTAAACAAGCTGATGAGCAATCTTCGGTCAACTCATCCTCACTTTGTACGTTGTATCATCCCCAATGAGACCAAAACACCAGGTAGAATCCACAAAGACTCTGTACGAAGTTTCCAAAAAGCTATATCAGACTCATCTCCTAATGTGCGTAATGTCCTTTTCCAAAGGTTCTATGGAACACCAGCTGGTGTTGCACCAGTTGCGGTGTAACGGGGTGCTGGAAGGAATTAGGATTTGCAGAAAGGGTTTCCCAAGCAGAATTCAGTATGGTGACTTCAAGCAGAGGTATATGAAATACGGTGGTAAAATGGATCAGTAGACAGACGATGTCAGTGATAATACACCATTATATTACGGCAACACATTGCTGCTCCACAGCTTAGGGACCTCGGTCCAGTTCCAACCAGGCACCTTCTAGGTTCCTTATGGATATAATTTTCTAAAAAGTGTTAACTCAATCAACTCAAGTGTGCTTTGTCCTATTGTAACAGATACAAGATCTTAAATGCCAGTGCTATCCCAGATGGTCAATTTATTGACAGCAAGAAAGCTTCTGAGAAACTTCTTGGGTCCATTGATGTAGACCACACACAGTACAGATTCGGACACACAAAGGTGAATATTTGTACCTTCATGCATGATTTACACCTATTATTTACTCAATATGTATTTTTCCATGTATTACAATGTTATATCCAAAATATCTTAAGGTCTTCTTCAAAGCTGGTCTCTTGGGGACACTGGAAGAAATGCGAGATGACAGACTGGCAGAAGTTATCACTCGTACTCAAGCTAGGTGCAGAGGATACCTCATGAGAGTAGAATTTAAGAAGATGATGGAAAGGAGGTATTTAATAACTCAGTGTGAAATCAAGTATTTTTCCATCCCATAAAATGCCCCAAAAGTGGACAGTTTACCATTCCTGTGTCTTTCATTGCAGAGAGGCAATATTTTCCATTCAGTATAACATCCGAGCATTCATGAACGTCAAACATTGGCCATGGATGAAGCTGTACTTTAAGATCAAGCCTCTCCTGAAGAGTGCCGAGTCTGAGAAAGAGATGGCAACAATGAAGGAAGAGTTTGCGAAGACAAAAGAGGCTCTGACTAAGTCTGATGCCAAGAGAAAGGAGCTAGAGGAGAAGATGGTTAAAATTCTCCAAGAGAAGAATGACCTTTTCCTTCAAGTCCAGTCTGTGAGTGATCTTTTCTGACCCTATGTGTTCTCACTAGAGAGAGGGAAGTAAGATGTTGCCCGACACCTCAGGGGGTGGATTATGATCCTGACAACAAAAGGATCAGACAAACTAAAAACGAACTGGCCGATTCCTATCTCCCTCCACAATAGTCATTGGGCAGTCATAAGACAAATATGGCTAATGTACCTCTATGTGTATGGCCACCATTAAACATCTCACAGTGCTCTTATTCCACATAATGTAGTCATTGACATTCATATTGAATTATACTTACTTCTTCTGCTTAGGAATCTGAGAACTTAAATGATGCTGAGGAGAGATGCGATCAGTTGATCAAAACAAAAATTCAACTGGAAGCCAAGATCAAAGAGTTGAATGAGAGGTTGGAAGATGAGGAAGAGTCAAATGCCGAATTGACTGCCAAGAAGAGAAAACTCGAGGACGAGTGCTCCGAGCTGAAGAGAGACATTGATGACCTTGAGTTGACTTTGGCCAAGGTTGAGAAGGAGAAACATGCCACAGAAAACAAGGCAAGCCATTCTACTCACTATATCAGTCTACAATATTGCTTTGGCTTGTCCTAGGTTTTATGAACAATCATGCTACAAGATGAATGCCTTTATTTTAGCTTTATTTGCAAGCTTCAAGTTTGAGGAAAAGTATAGTATTTTCCATGTTTGACATAATTAACAGCTAGAGCAACAGCAGTAACAAAAAAAAGGGAATCAGTAAATTAATATTTTTATTTTTCAAAAAGGTTAAAAACCTTACAGAAGAGATGGCTGTCTTGGATGAGACCATTGTCAAACTAACAAAAGAGAAGAAAGCTCTGCAAGAAGCCCACCAACAAACTCTTGATGACCTCCAGGCTGAAGAAGACAAAGTGAACACGCTGACGAAAGCAAAAACCAAGCTTGAGCAACAAGTTGATGATGTGAGTAGTTTCATGATGTTTAAGGTGCCTAAATTCAATAGCCGTCATCCGGCAGCACTCTTGGCTCGGCAGAGAAAGAAGCTGCTAGACACCTTTCAGGTGCTTACCATGCAAAGTATAGTGTTGGCCAGGTGTGCTAAAAAGGGTGAGTTTAGATGACAATAGTCTAATGTGTATGAGGGACCTTTAGAATTGTGT
This sequence comes from Bufo bufo, assembly GCF_905171765.1. Classification (NCBI taxonomy): domain Eukaryota; kingdom Metazoa; phylum Chordata; class Amphibia; order Anura; family Bufonidae; genus Bufo; species Bufo bufo. Next base: position 434,241,447 of record NC_053394.1, on the reverse strand, counting down.
ACAAAGCAAGGAATGTAAAATTGGTTTGCTAAGTTGCAATGCCTTACTTTTAGCTTGAGGGATCTCTCGAACAAGAGAAGAAATTGCGCATGGACCTTGAAAGATCCAAAAGGAAACTTGAGGGGGATCTTAAATTAGCCCAAGAAACCTTAATGGATCTAGAAAATGATAGGCAGCAGCTGGATGAAAAACTTAAAAAGTGAGTATTGATGTCATCTAAGCAAATAAAAAAATTTAATACATGTCGACTGCTACAACCAAATTTAATTCGATTGACTTCTGATGTTTTAAACACAATTTTACCATATCAAATTCAATAGACAATAATCTCCATATTTGTTGAACAGTTGAAGGGATATTCCCTATGAGGACAGGGTCACATATCTCTTGAATTGGAACTACTACTAAGCATTCACACTACTGCTAAATTCAAACCCCAAGGAACTGCAGGAGGTAGCAAAACACTGTTTTCAACTTTGAATGGAGCGGCAGTGTGCAAGCTCAATCGCTCCTCCATTCAAACGGGTGACCCCCATTTTCATGATCAGTGGGGTTCCGACTACTGGTAGAAAATGGGGGACCAATGTCACCTGTTTGATTAAAACTGTGGTCAAGCATGCATACTTCTGCTCCATTCAAAGTTGTATCCCTTTAACTTTATTTGAAGGAAGAACATGTTTTTGAGTTGGGTCTTGACATTTTTCAAGAATGTGGAAAAATGTTTTAGGATATTTTCTAACTGTGAAGTGTTGGAAGAGACGCAACTATTGACAATATGGATCATAAACCAGTCGAGACTACCATACAAGTTTACTTCTTAAAATGAGTTCTCATACACATTATATGATCGTTCACTAGAGCTTAGGCATACCCACCAAAATCAGGACATTTTAGTTCCACCCTAGGAATGTATACTTTTAGGAATGTATACTTCCCAGGATTGTCCTGGAAAAATTGAAGATGTTGGCATGTACGAAGTGGGTGGTGAGCTGTCCTACTAGTCATGCAATCAGTCTAAGCTGTATATTATTTACCTGTAGGAAAGATTTTGAAATTAGCCAGTTTGCAAGCAGAATTGAGGATGAACAAGCTCTAGGTGCCCAGCTGCAGAAGAAAATTAAAGAATTACAGGTATAGTTGGTGTAAAATACTCCATGCCATTTTTTAAATAGTGAAAGGAACATATTTTTATTGGAAATGTCTTAATTCCCTTTACTTTCAAGGCTCGAATTGAAGAAGTTGAAGAGGAAATTGAAGCAGAACGTGCAGCTCGCGCCAAGGCTGAGAAGCAGCGCTCCGACCTCTCAAGAGAGCTTGAGGAGATCAGTGAGCGCCTGGAGGAAGCTGGTGGTGCAACCTCTGTTCAGATTGAGATGAACAAGAAGCGTGAGGCTGAGTTCCAGAAGATGCGTCGCGACCTGGAAGAAGCTACTTTACAACATGAAGCCACTGCCTCTGCTCTCCGAAAGAAGCATGCCGACAGTACAGCTGAGCTCGGGGAACAAATTGATAACCTGCAGCGGGTCAAACAGAAACTGGAAAAAGAGAAGAGTGAACTCAAGATGGAGATTGATGACCTTGCCAGCAACATGGAATCTGTTTCCAAAGCAAAGGTAGGACATTGATACATTTCCCAATCGCTGCCTCAGTAGCCAAGGAATATTTTTTATATCAGTTAATATAGAAGAAAATTCAAATGCTACAATGGTTGTGATTGGGCTTCCCACCTATGACAACCTCTTTTCCTAGTATCCTGCTTAGATAGTGACTTATCAAAGGTACCGTACCGTGTTCAAACCAGAAGCCACATGTGGGGATGGCCACTTTCAGTAGGGGACGACAGCAAGCAGCCTTACAGCCAACACTGCTTCAGTATCTGAGGCCAGGCCAGGTTAATCTGAGGTTTTGTAGTCTGTGTATTAACACATGCACCCATTCAATGTTACTGCACTCCTTGAAGACATGAAAAATCTTAAATATCTCTAAGAATCTGTTTACATTTTAGAAATGTTGACAGCTACACTGTGTTATATATAGGCCAACTTTGAAAAAATTTGCCGCACCCTTGAAGACCAGTTGAGTGAACTCAAGACTAAAGAGGAAGAACACCAAAGAAATATTAATGATATGACCACTCAAAGGGCCCGACTGCAAACTGAAAATGGTGAGTTTTGTTTGACAGTTCTTTTTGCTATAGAGAATATCCCAACACATACTATTTTGATCCGTACCTCGCACATCCAATCAGTCACCTTCTGTAACTTGATTGGCAACTCTGTGTTGTTTTTTTAATCCTATTTTGATCATTAATTAATAAATATTTCAAAAAGGTGAACTTACTAGACAACTGGAAGAAAAAGATGCCCTGATCTCTCAGCTCACTCGAGGCAAACAGGCCTTTACCCAGCAAACTGAAGAGCTCAAGAGGCAACTGGAGGAGGAGACGAAGGTGGGTGAAATATAAACATCATGTAAAACTTGAGGAATTGGGAGGAAATGTAGGGTTGTGGTTCTGGGATAACCTTAATAGTTGCCTCTACTATGTACCTGACTTGCACTTTATATAGGTTTCCCCGATTTTTGTCCTCAATAATGAAAAAGTGGTAATTTTTTTCCCCTAGGCCAAGAATGCACTTGCACATGGTTTACAGTCTGCCCGTCATGATTGTGACTTATTAAGGGAACAATATGAAGAGGAGCAAGAGGCAAAGGCTGAACTTCAACGTGCTTTGTCCAAGGCTAATGGTGAAGTTGCCCAATGGAGAATAAAATATGAGACAGATGCCATTCAGCGTACAGAGGAACTGGAAGAGGCCAAGTAAGTGTCTTGTTTGCCTATGTATTTGCTAATGTCACCACACTAAGCTAAAGGACGTGCTTAAGTTATGAAGCTGGTTGCTATATAATGGTGGCCATGGCTTATAAGGTTGCAACTGAATTATTACCCATGCACATATCCATATGATAATCCAGGAAGAAGCTAGCCCAGAGACTACAGGAAGCAGAGGAACAAATTGAGGCTGTGAATTCAAAGTGTGCTTCCCTTGAGAAGACCAAACAGAGGTTGCAGAATGAAGTTGAGGATCTCATGGTTGATGTGGAGAGGTCCAACAGTGCCTGCGCTGCCCTAGACAAGAAGCAGAAAAACTTTGATAAGGTGTGGATATAAGGATATTGTATAAGTATATATTGGTCTCAGAATCTTGGTCTAATCCAGACACTGTACATTTTCTGCTTGAATTTTATCCTAATGATTACCCAAAATTCACTTTTTGATAAATTTCCCTTCCATTTACAATAGATTCTTGCTGAATGGAAGCAGAAATATGAGGAGGCACAAGCTGAGCTTGAAGCTTCCCTGAAAGAGTCTCGTTCTCTAAGCACTGAACTGTTTAAAATGAAGAATGCCTATGAAGAGTCCATGGACCACTTGGAGACCATCAAGCGAGAGAACAAGAACTTGCAACGTAATAACTAAATCTACAATATTAATTCATGATAAATGTTGTCATATATCCATGTGGACCAAGCTCACTTCTGTACAAGCCTTAAACATATTTTACTAGTAGCATATTAGCCCTCTACCAATTGAGTCGATTGCAAATAATGGCATCTAGATATCGGGGCTCGAATCTAGGATTGAATACAAACAGTTTTTCCAGGACAATGACGCTTTAGTTCAATGCAAATGCTGTAGCTTCCTCCAGATAGTTCTCATGCAGGACTAGTAATAATTCATTTGAGCATCAGGGTCATGGCTTTAGAGACAATAATAAATGTTACTGCTGTGATACCAATATGAATAATACCAACAACTTATTTTTTTCTGCAGAGGAGATTTCAGACCTTACTGAACAAGTATCAGAAACCACAAAGTCTCTTCATGAAGTAGAAAAGGCCAAAAAGCAAATCGAGCAAGAGAAGAGTGAAGTCCAGACAGCACTGGAGGAAGCAGAGGTATTTTGTTTGTAGAAATAATGGTGTAATGGTCATGTCTATCCTCTACTCCTCCAAAAATAATACTCATAAAACAAAAGCTAAAATAATAGAAATAAACTCCATACCAAACCTTGATGCTTCCTTCTGCACCTTCCAGGCATCACTTGAACATGAAGAAGGAAAAATCCTAAGAATCCAACTGGAGCTCACCCAAGTGAAATCAGAAATTGAAAGGAAGGTTGCAGAGAAAGATGAAGAAATTGACCAACTGAAAAGGAACCACATCAGGATTGTTGAATCATTGCAAAGCTCTTTGGATGCTGAAATCAGAAGCAGAAATGATGCTCTGAGGGTAAAGAAGAAAATGGAAGGAGACCTGAATGAGATGGAGATCCAGTTAAGCCACGCCAACCGCCAGGCTGCAGAATCTCAAAAGCAGCTGAGAAATGTCCAGAGTTTGCTTAAGGTAGATGTCGGAAAACTCAATATAAAAATGTAATTTGGGCCAATCGGCATCCTTTCATCATGGTCGCTGTGATTCCTTCTCATAGGATGTCCAAATTCATCTGGATGACTCCCTCAGGTCCAATGAGGATCTGAAAGAACAATTAATCTTGATTGAGCGCAGAGCAACCCTCATGCAATCAGAGATTGAAGAACTTAGGTCTGCTCTGGAACAGACTGAGAGGAGCAGGAAGGTTGCTGAACAGGAGCTCCTGGATGCAAGTGAACGTGTCCAACTTCTGCACTCACAGGTATTTACAATCCTAGTCAAGGTTTAGACAAGATTTTGGAAAGCAAATAGAACTGAAACCGACCAGATTATTTTTACTTTTCACAGAACACAAGCTTGATTAACACAAAAAAGAAGCTGGAGAACGACATTGCTCAGTTGCAGACAGAGGTCGAGGAGGCCATACAGGAATCTAGGAACGCAGAAGAAAAAGCCAAGAAAGCAATTACTGATGTGAGTCTTAGTGTTATCTATAAATGTAAAACATTTGTGGAAAGGTGAATTTTCATGACATACTAAAAGAGTACCTTAAGGCCTCCACATACATTAGTGTATTGTTGGCAAAAATGGGGAACTCCTAACTCAGCAGCCAGAGGCTTTCTCTTCTCTTAAAAACAAGAGTATGTGTATGGAGAGTTGATATAGATCTAGAACATACTGTACTTTTTCCACTATCTACTTTATTTATTATAATTCTACCTCCTAGGCTGCTATGATGGCTGAGGAACTGAAGAAGGAACAAGACACCAGTGCTCATCTTGAGAGGATGAAAAAGAACCTTGATCAGACTGTGAAGGACCTTCAACTACGTTTGGATGAGGCTGAACAGCTAGCTCTTAAAGGAGGAAAGAAGCAGCTCCAAAAATTGGAGGCCAGGGTATGTACTAAGAACTTGGAAACTTTACAAACTTACACTTTATGTTTATATAACATTTATGTTGCTTGCGTTTTAGGTGAGGGAACTTGAAAATGAACTTGAAGGTGAGCAGAAACGCAGTTCAGAAGCCATTAAGGGTGTTCGTAAATATGAGAGGCGTGTAAAGGAGATCACATACCAGGTAAGGAAACCATCTCTGTAAACTGTAGCTACAAATGATTGGGATCACATCATCGATATGTAAATACAATGATGTGGACATGGTTTTTGGACTCCTAAAGGTTATTTCTAATACAAAATTGTCTTTGCTCCTTTTTGATGGACATAGATTTGGGTATGGACAAATCTTTTCTGTCTTAAGTCTTGTTCACATTATGTGATATATCTTTAGTGGTATGTTGGTGAAAGTACCCAGTGTACACACTAAACATATCCATAAGGCATATCTAAATTATTCTAAAAGAGTGACTTTTTGGCCTGTCAGGCCAGTAGAAGTTGGTAAAATGCAAAAAAATAAGTACAGGATAGCATAGTAGTCTACAATATTCAATGTAGAGTAAAAAGAAATATACTATGCACTGGAGTGCACATTATTAAAATGAGGCCTACAGATGACTTATCTCACTATATGCCTGTACAATGATGGAATACGTCACAGCCTTCTGTTGGTCGTCTATGTCGGGAACTTTTCCTGACATGTACATCAAAGGAAGGATAAATACTTAATGTGAATGAGGATTAAGTAAGTGGAAAAAAATACTCTACAATTCTGTTTTGTCTGTGTGCCAATAATTCTGTCTTTGCACCAAAAAACTGTCTAGTCTATCTTAATGCCACCTATAGGTTTGTGTGGTTTTACTCCAAAAATGCACCAACATTTTGGTGCATTTTTTTTGGTGCAAGGGGTGCCTTTAGGCCATGCCCATTTCCCATGAAGCCACACCCCTTTCTCATGAAGTCCCCTCCCTACCGAGCAAGGAGTAAAAAGTTTAGAAAAGTGTTGGTAAATGTGATGCATTTTCAATATTAAATCTGCCGCACTGTATCCAGGGCAAATTGCATCATTAGTGAGCTCTTCGAGTCAAGAAGGTTTTTCCAACAGATTATGAAATTTAGTAGTTTCTAGTAAAACTCTATTAACCAAAGACATATCAAAGTGGCTTCGGCTTTTGGTAACTTTCATTGACCTGTCTTTCTTCTATTTATTTTCAGTCTGAAGAAGATAGGAAGAACGTCATGAGACTTCAAGACCTAGTAGACAAACTTCAATTAAAAGTCAAGGCCTACAAGAGGCAGACTGAAGAGATTGTAAGTCGAATTGTTGACCCTTGTTTACCTTGTTATACAAAAGCTCACAACTCATATATCAGTGGAGACTTTATTATGATTGTCTAAATCTACATTGGTTAAGGAATTTGGTAATTGTTTCTGATTCCTCTACCAGATAATATGTATAATGCCTAAATTATACATACAGTAAGTGAAAAAGTATAATAAAACAGTAGTAAAGCTATAATACATTGCTTATCTACCTACAAACCATAAAATAATACATTTTATATGCCGTAGTTATACAACTTTTGACTCTGTAGGACTGTGTAATATTATGATTACTAAAATGACTATATGTATTATCTTTTCATTTTGAAAAATCCAGGAGGAGCAATCCAACGTCAACATATCCAAATACCGTAAAGTGCAGCATGAACTGGAGGAAGCAGAGGAGCGTGCCGATATTGCTGAATCTCAAGTCAACAAGCTTCGGGCTAAAACTAGGGAAGTCACCAAGATCATCAAGAGTGAAGAGTAAGAGGAGCAATTGAGCCGCAAGGTGAATGAAGAAAACCACAAAATGTGAAATCTTTGTCACTTTGTTCTTAAATTCATGTTGTCTTAAATTTCTAGCTATAAATAAACTGTAGATCTTTGCAAGAAAACTATTTTTTTTCAACTTTTTTATCAATCTACAGCCCTTATTTATCAAAATGAGTGATAAGCAGAGTGTTCTGGTGGTGACAGATAATCAGTTCTCACCTCTCCTGTGTTCTCCCTACTCCCTTATACTAGTGATAAGCTCGGTGTTCTAGTAATGATAATCAGCTCTCACCTCCCCTGTGTTCTCTCCTGTCCTTATACTATAAAAAGTGATAAGCTGAGTTTTCTAGTGATGATAGATGATCAGTTCTCACCTCTCCTGTGTTCTCTCCTGTCCTTATAATATATGCAGTGATAAGCAGGGTGTTCTAGTGTTGATAGATAATCAGTTCTCACCTCTTCTGTGTTCTTTCCTGTCCTTATACTATAAACAGTGATAAGCTGGGTGTTCTAGTAAGGATAGATGATCAGTTCTCACCTCTCCTATGTTCTCTCCTGTCCTTATACTATAAACAGTGATAAGCTGGGTGTTCTAGTGATGATAGATAATCAGTTCTCACGTCTCCTGTGTTCTCTCCTATCCTTATACTATATATAGTGATATGCAGGGTGTTCTAGTGATGATAGCTGATCAGTTCTCACCTCTCCTGTGGTCTCTCCTGTCTTTATAATATATACAGTGATAAGCAGGGTGTTCTAGTGATGATAGATGATCAGTTCTCACCTCTCCTGTGTTCTTTCCTGTCCCTTTTACTGGGTATTTTAATGTTGCACCAAGCTGCTTAGTTACAATATACCGCATCAAAGGTGTTGTCCGGGATAAATAACTTTTCACAGTAGCTGCAGCTTGCCTCTTACCTACTCCCCACCGCTCTGGTTCTGCATGATGACTCCCCTGTGCCCATCTTCCAGTCTGCTGCTTATTCAATTCATCCCATGCACGGGCATGATTATCTGCTGCAGCCAATAACTGGCTTCAGCGGTGATGTGTCTTTTGTGGAGATGATGATCATGCCCCTGCTGGGGAGGGAGTAAACAAGCCGTGGACCGACTTCCCAGACAACCCTTTCATGGCACCACTGAATATAGAAGCTCCACTTCTTACATGTTTCCTTTATTCTCATTTAGAACTTGTAGAACTTCTCTAACCATATCTGAGGACAAATTCATAGAGTTTTCCAGTTATTAAATGCACCGTGCATTATATAGTTACAGGAATTTAGAAAACGTCAGAAATTTCCGAAATTAAATTCAAATTGATATGGTTTATGATCAAAGTAGCTTGATTACATACATGATAGTAAGAAAAAGCCAGTTCTTACCATTTTACTACAGGAAATGTGTTATTACTAAATTATTGTCCATTTAAGAAGGAGACGGAAAATACAGAATTCAGAGTCAGAAATCTGGCTTATCAACTCCACTGAAAAAATAAATAATTGAGCAGGATTTCAGATTTATCAAACAGAAAATACACTTCAGAGATGATGAAACATGCAGTAGACACCTTGATATGTATGAAGAAGATGGGGATGTATGAGAGGTATGAGGACACAGACATGTATCTGAGGAAGGCTTTGACATGTATGTCATCTGGTGAGATCTGTAGAGGTAAAGGTTGTGAAGGTTACGTAAACCTTGAGATATATGGGAGGGTTATGAAAGTGAAGTAGACCTTGAAAGTTGGGGAAGTAGAGGATATCCTGTCATGTTTAAGAAGATTTAGGAAGATTTATAGGCCTTAAAATGTCAAGGACATTGCGTACTGGCTGCGGTTCTCATTTCATGTAGGCTGGTTGCTTGTGAGTTTGTTACAATGTCACTAGGTCCTAGTCTTACCATGTCTCGTCTGTGATCACCATGCACCCAGTTCTGCATGGGGTCCAGGCATGTTACTATGTCTTCATGTTTTCTATGTTCTTCTGTTGGGGTACAGGCATGTTTCTATGTTGTCTGCTCGCACTGGTCTGCCTGTGTATGCCATGCTCACTGTATCCGTATGGGGTCCGGGCTATGTCTGTATATCTCTAAATTTTTCCTGTCTGTCAGTGAGCACCATGCTCATTGTATCCAGTTCTGCATGGGTTCCTGATGATGTGGCTCGTCTGTGTTCCTGTTTCTTGATTTGTGTCTGAACAGAGTCCTAAGTTGCATGTTTGTTTGGGTTCCTGTTCTGCCTGTTTGCCTGTATTCCTGTTTTAATTTGTCTTGCCTGGACTGCTGGTGTTAGGCACCAGCATCTGTTTCCCTGCAAGTGTACCGGGACCATCCCAGGAGGTATAGATTCGGTTGCTCCCCTGCAGCGAAGACCAGATCCCTGTATAGGGGTTAAAACCAAGGGAGCACCAGAATAAAGCCCTTAGGGTTTGGCCCTAAGTCAAACTGGTCACTTGGCCCAGTGGTTCTGCATCTGCCACTGTTTGTCAGGATTATCCCGGTTGTTTGGGTCTGGTTATTCCTTTAGGTCTACTCTGGATCTGTTTCTGTTTTCTGTATGCTTTTGATATGTTCAGAGGTTCTCTCGACCCTGGAACATGACATAAAGGGAGAAGACAAGTCCTGAAAAGATTGTGGTATCTTCTGATAGCTTCCTCTTATTTATTAAGGCTTCACATGTAATTATAGGACAATTGATATTACGAGGAGATGAATGACTGAGCCTCATGTTTCCTTCAAGTCATATAAATACATCACAGATAAGTGTTCTCTAAGATAAAACCACATCTTCTAAAGAGCCTGACGTTGGCCAAGCATCAAATACTTGTTCCATTCCATAATATCTCATTCTGGCTCCTGTGTCAGCTTCCATCAGGTCACGGAATATTTCATTACAAGACGTGGGGCGATAAATATTTTACTATAAGTGGATGTTCCTTAAATATAGAGGAGCCATCTGCTCCTTATCATGTATCTGAGGTCTGATTAGACATCCTTACCTCAACCTCTATGAAAATACACACAGAACCCGATTTACTGTAAATGTAACTGCGCGAATCCATGTTCTATTAGCCTGAAAATCATTGACTTGCCGACATGTCCTCCTAAGGAAGAGTTCTTCCTGAAGATAAATCAAGGAAACCATAGAAAGATGGAAGAATGATGTCAGGAGAATTGGACAAGGTCCATCAAGTCTGCCCTGATATCTCATGTCTTAGCATGGAGATAAGTAGATCCCAGGCAGGTTCTCAGTTACTTAGGCTACTTTTACACATGCGTTGTTAATTAAGGTATTGAGATTCGGCAGAGGATCTCAACACCGCAATTAAACAGATCAGTTTTGATTTTACACATCAAGATGCCTCCATTCCGTTGTGTGAAATCAAATTGGAAAAAAACGGATCCATCAATAAATACATTGAAAGTCAATAGGTGATGGCTCAGTTTTTTTTTAGGCACCACTGACTTACACTGGATCAGTTTTTATGACCGGACACAAAACCGCAACTTGCAGCAGTTTTGTGTCCGGTCACAAAACGGAACGCTGCCGGAACTGAAGAAATCCTGATGCATCCTGAATGGATCTATTTTCATTCTGAATGCATGAGAACCAAAAAGAAACGCATTTTTTTTCCAGTATTAAGATCCTCTGCCGGATCCGGAAAACGCAAGTGTGGACATAGTTTGTTTTGCAGCCACTGTCATCTGCACATCTGGTCCTAAGCATCGACCACTCTCTCAACAACAAAGAAATCATGATGAACGAAAATGAAGAAAAAAATTAAATGAAATCAAACTAATATGACAGAGAAATAACAACAAAAAAAGAAAAAGAAAAAAATGAAATTAAAAGCCACTGACAGCATCTTGGTCACTTCCGCGGTGTGACGGCATCCTGGGTCACCTCTGCGGTGTCACATCTAACATCCCGTTCACATGAAATAAATAAAAGAGAAATTGGTTTAAAAAAATATTTATTTTGTGAATATTTCCGAGGTGATAAACGCCATACAAATAACTCTGTATCTGATAAAGGAGACTCCAAGTTTCCTTCTACGTTTCAGGTGCTAAAGTTTTACTGTGTTTCTAATGGGGGAGGGGGGGGGGCAATGGGTTAATATTTCTCCTATCTCAGATACCATTGATTTCCCGGACGTCTTCTCCTTCCATTCAGGTTTTCTGTTGCACAGTCACTTTATCTATATTCCACTTGTGGTTTCTGGGGGGAGAAAAAAAGATACAACACTTAAAGGGGATGTCCACACAAGTATTCAGACTTAAAAGTCAGTTTTAGAGACAACTCTAAAAGCATGAAAATCCCTGGAGACAGCATTCACGTTACGGTAGCACATTATTTACAATTAAAGGGGTTTTCCGGTACTGAGGTATTGATGTCAGATCGCTGGGCGTCCAACACTCAGACCAACTGTCTCGGGCAGCCATCAATAACCACCAGAAAACACCTTTAATGGCGAAATATCAGCTGAACTTCAGATGTTATAAGTTTGATGCAAGGTCCGCCAAAATTAAAGGAGTTAGCATTGAGCAGGGGGAGGGGCGGGTCCGTGACAACCTCTCAGACATTATATAGAGGCTGGTTGTCCGCAGTAACAGATAATTAAAGGGGGGGCTGACTCCACTGCTCTACAGTAGATGGTAAGGCTGTCATAAAGGCTGAGCAGCCTGACTTGAACGCAGTATATGCAAGTGCTGAGTGCAGTGAGGCCACGCCCCCTCATACCCCTAGGAAGCTCTCCCCTTTAAAGGGGTTGTACATATTGATGACCCATCCTTATATTAATGCCCCATCCTCATATTGATGATGTCTCCTCATATTGATGACCCATCCTCATATTGATGACCCATCCTCATATTGATGACCCATCCTCATATTGATGACCTCTCCTCATATTGATGACCTCTCATATTAATGACCCATTCTCATATTAATGCCCCATCCTCATATTGATGACGTCTCCTCATATTGATGACCCATCCTCATATTGATGACCCATCCTCATATTGATGACCTCTCCTCATATTGATGACCTCTCATATTAATGACCCATTCTCATATTAATGCCCCATCCTCATATTGATGACGTCTCCTCATATTGATGACCCATCCTCATATTGATGACCTCTTCTCTTATTGATGACCTCTCCTCATATTCATGACCTCTCATATTCATGACCTCTCCTCATATTGATGACCTCTCCTCATATTGATGACCTCTCCTCATATTGATGGCCTCTCCTCATATTAATGGCCTCTCCTCATATTGATGACCTCTCCTCATATTGATAATCCATCCTCATATTGATGATCCATCCTCATATTGATGACCCATCCTCATATTAATAACCTCTCCTCATATTGATGGCCTCTCCTCATATTAATGGCCTCTCCTCATATTGATGACCTCTCCTCATATTGATAATCCATCCTCATATTGATGATCCATCCTCATATTGATGACCCATCCTCATATTAATAACCTCTCCTCATATTGATGACCTCTCCTCATATTGATAATCCATCCTCATATTGATGACCCATTCTCATATTAATGACCCATCCTCATATTAATGACCCATCCTCATATTGATGAACTCTCCTCATATTGATGACCTTTCCTCATATTAATAACCCATCCTCATATTGATGACCTCTTCTCATAATAATGACCTATCCGCATATTAATGACCCATCCTCATATTGATGACCTCTCCTCATATTGATGACCTCTCCTCATATTGATGACCTCTCCTCATATTAATGACCTCTCCTCATATTGATGACCTCTCCCCATATTGATGACCCATCCTCATATTGATGACCTCTCCTCATATTGATGACCTCTCCTCATATTGATGGCCTCATATCAATCCTATCATCTATGTGTTATCTATCAATCAATCAATCAATCAATCAATAAAGCTTTATTGGCAGGTCTAAAATTATACATTAGTATTGCCAAAGTATGTGGGAATCTATCTATCTATATTCAAAAAAGCTTTATTGACATATTCAAGTAAAACTTAGTGCATTGCCAAAGCAAAAGTATTATATATTCCATATCTATCTATCTATCTATCTATCTATCTATCTATCTATCTATCTATCTATCTATTATCTATTTATTATCTATCTATCTATCTATCTATCTATTATCTATCTATCTATCTATTATCTATCTATCTATCTATCTATCTATCTATCTATCTATCTATCATCTATCTATTATCTATTATCTATCTATTATCTATCTATTATCTATCATCTATCTATCTATCTATCTATCTCATATCTTTCTATCTATCTATCTATTATCTATCTATCTATTATCTATCTATTATCTATCTATTATCTATTATCTATCTATCTATTATCTATCTATCTATCTATCTATCTATCTATTATCTATTATCTATCTATCTATCTATATTCTATCAATATTTCAATCTATCTACTATCTTTCTATCTATCTATCTATCTATCTATCTATCTAATATCTATCTATCTAAAATCTATCTATCTATCTATCTATCTATCTAATATCTATCTATCTAATATCTATCTATCTATCTATCTATCTATTATCTATCTATCTATCTATCTATCTATCTATTTCATAACTATGTATCTATCTATCTATCTATCTAATATCTAATATCTATCTATCTCCCATTTATCTATCTATCTTCTAATCTATCTATCTATCTATCTATCTATCTATCTATCTATCTTCTAATCTATCTATCTATCATCTATCTCATAACTATCTATCTATCTATCTCATATCTATATTCTATCTATCTATTATCTATCTGTCAATCAATCAATCAATCAATCAATAAAGCTTTATTGGCAGGTCTAAAATTATACATTAGTATTGACAAAGCATGTGGGAAATAGGGGGTTGAGAAATGGGGACACACCCGGGGTCGGTGTATAGGAGTCCGTGGCGTATCATGACAGGGGGGAAGGGGTGCGGACACACCTGAGGTCAGGGTATAGGAGTCCATGGTATATCAGGCTCCTCTCAGTCTGTTGCAGGCACTGATATATAGTGCTGCTGTGTCCACAGTGTTCTCTTCCTCTCCCAGCAGGATGGGCAGCTTCTCTTCCTCCTCCATGGAGCTGAAGTCTGGGCAGAGATCAGACAGTCTCCTAAAGTGGATGTCCCTCACTGCTGAGTATTTGGGACAGTACATCAGAAAGTGGGCAGCATCCTCCACTGCCTCTAGGTGGCCCTGCTGGCACAGTCTGCTTTCTCTAGGCATGTAGCTCTGTCAATGCCGTCTGGATTCTATGGCCAGGCTGTGGGCGCTCAGTCTGTCTATTGTCTATCTATCTATCTCATATCTATCTATCTATCTATCTATTATCTATCTATCTATTATCTATCTATCTATCTATCTATCTATCTATCTATCTATTATCTATCTATCTATCTATCTATCTATTATCTATCTATCTATTATCTATCTATCTATTATCTATCTATCATCTATCTATCTATCTATCTATCTATCTATCTATCTATTATCTATCTATCTATCTATCTATTATCTATCTATCTATCTATCTATCTATTTATCTATCTATTATCTATCTATCTATCTCATATCTATCTATCTATCTATCTATCTATTA